>NW_024086618.1:0-80894 GCF_009730915.1 Dioscorea cayenensis subsp. rotundata
TGGAGGACCCGATGCATTATATAGGTGGATATGCTCGATAGAAAGTTTACTTTTATTTGATACATCAAATGATTACTGTGACAAAGCTAATTAAAAGAGTCTAATTAAATTATTTTTGTTTATTGCTAGGTTCTTGTCAAAATAAAAGGCATATGTGAGAAATAAAAGCTACTTGGAAGGTTGTATGCGAGTCGCCATTTCTAATTAATAATTAACTTTTTGTTCCATGTATCTTCGGGGATTCAGACTAACTTTAATAGGGAAGAGAGAAACTTTGACGTTGGGAAAGAAATAATTGGCCCAAAATTATTAATTTTTTTTAAGAAGTGTTCGCCCGTTTGGTGCATCAAAACATGAGGTCTTGTCAGAGCAAGAATTTGAGATGATTTAGTGGTATATATTGAACAATTGTGAACTCGTCGAACCATTTTTGTGTAAAGCCTATTTTTCATATTTAAGCCTCTCATTTTGAAATTTATATTATTTTTTTTTACTGTGTAGAAAACAAAAATAGGCTTAGTGCTTAAAGTATATATTATCTATTGATGAAAGACATAAAGAGCAATTCCTTTTTTAGTTTAGAAGTCATGTAAGTATAGTTTTGAAATGAATGACAACAAAAATTGATTAGTGATTTTTCTAACTTTTATACCTTTTATTTCAAATTATAGGTTACATCATTGCGAAATCAAGGTTCACAGGAAGTGTTAGATGGATTATTTTCATTAGCTTGTGGTCCAGATAGATGTGTAAGAAAGTATACAGGGTGCATTGTTAATGGGGTTAGGTTTCACACAAAACAACATGATCTTCATTTGAGAAGTCAAAATAGTGGTGTCGTAGTTGAAGGAATGCATGAAGAGGAGGAAATTGACTTTTATGGTGTTTTGACTGATATCATTCAATTAGATTATATAAAAGATTATCAAGTTGTTATTTTTAAGTGTGATTGGTTTGACCTTGATAGAGGAGGCAAAAAATTCATAAATAAGGTAATTTAGTAAGCATTAATGTTACTAAATATTGGTATGAGAATGATCCTTTTGTATTAGCAATTCAAGCAAAGCAAGTTTTTTACTTGGATGATATCAAGTTAGGCAAAGAATGGAAAGTAGTATAGAAGTTTTATCATAGACACTTGTTTGATTCTCTAGAGATTGAACAGATTGAAAGTTCTAAAATGTTTGATTAGAATGATAACGTAGATCAAGAGATTGAATTTGAAGAGAGTGATAGAACCATCCATGTTGAGGATTTTGAAGAAGAAGGACCACTACATCGAGATGATGTTGCTCCAGAGGTCATTCATTATGATTCTATCGAAAGAAGTAATAAATTATTTGAGGATGCTTTCCGTGCAAATCTTTGCTGAACAGAGATAAGAAGGCCTTGCAGACATTGATGAAGAGGGGTTTGAGTGTAATGATGATGATGATAGCGATATTGATCCTATGGTTTACTGATTGCGAGAATCTTATTGTGGTACATGCTTATGTAATATTTGGGTATGATCTTATGCATGCTAGTTTTGTGATAACAACCCAGTTATGCTTCCTTTTGTTATGTGATAATAGGCTTTGTCATTCCAATACAAATACAACTCTCTTTCGAACACATTCTTATGGTATGCAAATACGCCTATGTTTCTATAAGTTCTTGTCTTGCCTCTTCACTATTTAGTGGGTATGGTTTCTTTCAATAGTAATAAACAATCACCTTTTATCACTTAATCATATTTGCATATCTTGAAACGCGAGCACATAGCCCACTTTTGTGCATGGAGATTAAACCTTGACATGGTAGGGTGTCTTTTTCTTTTAGTATGTATGCTTTCTTTGATATGAATTTGCCAAAGAATGTGCCCATAGTGTGCATTTGGAGGTTTGATATAGCTTCATTTGTCTCCTAGCTTAGGATATTATAATAAATTATTAACATTCCAAGCTTTGTACATAGGCATGCATTTGTTTGGAAGCACTTATGTAAATCATACTTTTGAGGAATTGCTAAAATAGCCGGCTCCTATTTTATGTATCCTAAATTGTCTTTGTAGGCTAAGGTTTTTTAGTATATGTATACAGCCAAAAATATCATTACAGAAGAAGTTACCTAGGAAAAGGAAGGCTCCCGTTGAAAAGAGAAAGGTAATTTAGAATTAAGCAATGCCTCTGGGCATTTTGCATTTGGTTTTATAAGATTGATTAAGCTACCACTGAGGAGCCAAAGTTACTTGAGCTTTAACTTCAGTCTTTTGTTGCTCTTGAACAATTTCTATATCTCCACACACATGTTCAATTTGCTGATAGGTTTATTAGAGTAATGAATGAAAAGCCATTTAGATGTTTGGAAGGAAATTTGCTGAAGCAATGCATTCAACTATTTCAAGTGGATTTGGTGCATTGGATGAAATGTGAATTTTCATTGGTGTATTTATGTCTACTATTTATAGTACTGACACTAGTTATTTTCTGTTTAGGTTTTTCAGTTCTTGTATGCTCATGCTTCAACTGCAAAAATATACCCTTTCATCCTTGATGATTTTACACATGCATTTTGTGATAAGGTTTGGCTTTATGAAATTCAGTTTTATTTAACTAAAAGAATCTAGGCCAAAGTGGTCAAAACATTGCCAATATTTTTCATTGTTTACCTTTTGGTTACATTTATTTGTTAAATTGTTTTGGTTCATATGCTTATACCAGAGCTCATTGTTATTGGCCAAGATTCATGTGGCTCTCTTGAAGCTTCTCCTATTAGATGTAGAAAAAGTGATATCTACTGAATTTATTCCCCGAGTTTCAAAGGACTGCAGGTTTTTGGTCTTTTTGCACTTTGTAAGTTTGATATCTTGATAAATTATTATTCAATCATATGTAAACTTGGTGCATTATTTGTCTTTTAATGGTTTGCTTCTGGCATTTTGCTTAAGATACTTTCACAAATTTGGCTGATGAAATAGATATTGATGTTTGACTTAACAACTCTCTTCCAATTCTTTTTTCTTCTGATGGGTAAATTTCAAGCTGCCTAATTTTTCTAAAATGTAAAACTAAATAATGCAATGCTTAAGCTCAAGATCAGCTTGAATCTAGTTGTAAGTCAAATATACAAACTAAATGAACCTTTTGTTGTTATTTCCCTAGCAATCTTGATTATCCCTTTTTATATTTTGATTTGATCAAATCCAATTTTCTTATCTTTATGGATTTATTGTGATACTGAAACAATTGATTTGAAGCATTCTATCTGACATTCTCTATTTGGCTAAAAATATAATTTAAAATATTTGAATAGTTTGCCTAACTGTGGTTTGTTTTGCAGGTGAAAGAACAAGAATTTAATGTAAAATTTTGGTGTTAATCTCTTAATTCTCTTACATGGTTTGAGATATTGCGACAAGTTCTGTTTGTAGCTTGGTTTGGATTGAAACAGAATACAATGCAAAGATAAGAAGGTTGAAGATGTGGTGTTACACAAATGCGGATGGAAATGGTATGTTAATTATCAGAGGGTTCATTGTTGAAATGCCAGATAAAACAAAGCTATCAGCTCCCAAAGTGTTTGTACCATAGTGCCTAGCAAGCATGCCAACTACATCATTCATGCCTTCATTCAAATAAATGCTATCTTTGATGATCTCATGCTTTGACATTATGTGTAGTTTTTAAATAATATAGCAACTGAGTGAGATATCTGCCGCCTTTGGTGATTCTAGTGATTCATGAGCTGTTATTTATTTATGCTTCTTATATCTATATATATATATATATATATATGCAAATCACAAAACAATGTAACTATGGTTCTTGGTTTCTGAAAGTCTTACCTCTAAATTGAGAAATGCTTGAGAGGATGAGTTGTGGTGAACTCTTCATAGACACTACTATGTCATTCAATTATTTGATCAATTAAATCTGTATGCTTGTACTCCCCGTGGTCTTTTTTATATCTTTTTAGACATTTTTGTTTTTCTTTATATTTTTATCTAGAAAAATTATGAAATGTTACAATAATATTTAATAATTATTCACTAAAAAAATTTATTAGTGACATATGGTTAATGTCATTAAATTAATTAATAAATGGTGACATTTGCTAATATCATCCTTTAATACCATATGTATCTGGGACAATAATATAATGGCAATATTACTTACATCTAGGTGACGAATAATATAATGTCAATATTAATTATATTTAAGTGATGAATTTGTATGTAATAAAAAATAATTAAGATACATGACCAAATTTAAATTATCACCAATAGTAAATATTAATATTGGTGACGTTATATTAATTTTATTTTAAAGTAAGACATCTTAGAATTCATCACAAAAAAATATTGCATTAATGACTTAATATAATTGTCACCCAATGTTTAGTTGTCACTAAAAAAATTTTCCTCCATCTCCATTTTGTCGCAAGATACAACATCAAATATTTGGTGACACAATCATATGACGATTTAAAATATTGTCACATAAAATACTCGAACTAATGAAATGCATGACGAAATCATATTTTTGTCACTTAATGTCATTTGTTTGTGACAAAAAACTAATATGTCATAACTAAATTTGTCACTAATCATCAAATTTGTTGTAGTGTATATTTTGAACAATTGTGATATCGTCGCACCATTCATTGAGTAAGACATTACAAATTAGCTAGTTGTGAAAATTTTGATTTTCTCAAACAATTGTTTTGTTTCTTTATTTATATGTATACATGTTGTAGGAGACATATTACCTTGCTTAAACCCCAATATCCACGTGCTATGCCAAGCTAATTTGTAATGTCTTACTCAATGAATGGTGCGACGATATCACAATTGTTCAAAATATATTTATGCGCCTTTAGCAAAGTATCATGTTCTATTGTGATGATTTCTCCTTTTCCCAAAGGACGACCTTGTCTTAAAAAAATAGATGATCCTTCTGCACTATACCTTTCTTTATAACTTTCAAGCACATCATCATTTCTTATTAACTGATTGAGTCTTGTTTCAACTCCTTGCAAGTATCTTAAACAAAATGTCACAGATTCTTCTTCTAAGTATCCTTCTACAATTGATCCTTTACGTCAATTTTTATTGCGAACATATGACCCTAAAGTGCACAAGAACCTGAAATTAAACTAAATGTATTAGCCTATATATGTTTAATACATGTATTTTAAATATATCATAAATAATTTATGTAATTAGATTACCTTTCAACTGGATACATCTAACAGAAATGTACAGGTCCACTGATCATGACTTCATTGGCTAAATGACCCAAAAAACGCAGGTGGAAACTTTTTTTTTCCAAGTGACAAAGTGTTGATGCAATACGAGATTCCAATCGAATCAATTCCTGTGCTTGACAAACTTTAGAAACAACTGTATAAAGAAAGAGCACAATTTAATTAAAACTGATTTGACTTGCTTAGGTAGAACTCTTCTAATAGCCAATGGAAGAAGCTGTTGCATTAAAATATGGCTATCATGACTCTTGAAAGTCATAACCTTATGTTGCGTAAGCTGTACAGACTTGGAAATATTTGCAACATAGCCATCTGGAACTTTCACTTTTTTTAAAACTTCACAAAATATTTGTCTCTCTTGGTTACTCATTGAAAAGCATGCAACATACACGTAAGTTTTATTCTGGTCATATTCAATTGGGTGAAGGTCTGGTCTTAAACCCAAATATTTTAGATCCAAACGAGCTTTTAAACCATCTTTTGATTTGCCTATAAGGTTCAACAAGGTTCCAATTATACAATCACAAATATTTTTCTCAATGTGCATCATGTCGAGATTGTGACACAATAAATTACTTAAAAGCATAAAAATAAACTTCATTTCATTCTCATTTTTTTAAATTCGGAAAAAAATTGCTTTATATCTATTTTCCGAATTATTTATCTAATGATATTAATCATAATAATAACAACAATATTATTTTATAGTTATTATTATCATTATACTTGACATATCATTATAAATTACTTAAAATGGTATAATTAAAATATTAATTAATTATTACAAATATTTATCATTATAATTTATTGGACAACTGGGCACTTCATAAGAGTATCATTTTAGCCCAAATGAACGTGAACCACTGGAAGTGATACCACTTCTTCCACTCCATGAAAGTGTCTCTTCCACCACTTCGTGACTTCCATTGAGTGGCGGAATTAGGAGGAATATGAAGGGGGTGCTTGACTCAAAGAACTAAAAACAAATTTTCAATGTTCCATATAAAAAAATCAATATAACATATATATATATATATATATTGTAGATTGGTCAAATGTCATGTCATTACCGTTCAATCCATCCAATTTAACCAAAAACAAAAAAACAAAAACAAAAACAAAAACAATGAGGGCTATAAAGACAATTATAAATTTTTTAAGATTGACCAAGTAAAAAAAAAAATAAACAATATATTTTTATAAATATTTTTAAAAAAATATTTTTATATGTTATATCATAGTTACAAAAGTATGATATTTTTAGCGAATAGATTTCCCAAATAGGTTTCCAAAATGACGTGGATGTTAAGTTGGCATCCACATCATTCTTTCTTTATCTTTTTTTTTAAAAAAAAATTTTAATTTCTCTTTATTATCTAAATCCTAAATTTAAACATATAATGGTAAAAGATAAACATGTAAATGATAAACCGAAAACCCCTCCCTAAACCATAAACTAGAAATCACAAAGGATTTAGGGCTTAGGGTTTAGGGTTTAGTATTTATTATTTAGAGTTTAAAATTTTAGATTTTTAGTTTATAGATTTTGTAGTATTTGGGTTTATGATTTTAGATATAGTTTTATAATTTTTTTTTTAATTTTAAGTATTTAAAAATTTTTAAAGTTCAAATTTGAAGTTTATATATAAAAAAAAAATAATGATGTGGATGAGGATGTGGATGACAAGTTGGGCATCCACGTCATTCGGGAAATCTATTCGTTAAATTTATTCGGTAAAAATATCATCACTCTAATAAATTTTAACAAAATTTTCTAAAAATATAATTTTTATATTGTATAAATTAATTTGTAAAAAAAAACAAAGGTAATAAATAATAGATTTTTGAAAAAAAAAACAATTTTTTTACTAGATAAACTACTTTGTAAAATATTAATGGGTCAAATAATAAATTTTTTTGTTAAAATTTTTTTTCAAAATATTATATTTTAGGCTATAGTATTAGTTTGGAAAAAAAGATTGATATTTTTAAAATACTAAAAATAAAAATGAGAGAGAAAAGTAAAAAGGAGGGGTGCTTCTTCCCCTACCCTCATATGTATGTATGTGTTTATATATATATAAACACCATTAATTGATACATATGTGTGTATATATATATATATATCTAGACATTATTAACTTGGGGCCCAAGGGGGTGCTCAAGCACACCCTTGACCCCCCCTCCTTCCGCCCTTGACTTCAACCCAAATGAACAGGCCACAAGCGCCACAGATCATATGTTTCCAATTTTATTTTTTTTAAATCTATTTTATTATTTTGTTATTTTTTAATTTGAATTTGAATTTTCTTTTTATGTTTTTTAAAAGATTTTTTTTTAAAAATTTGATTTTTTTTCCTTTAAAGATTCCTCCTGAATATTTTTCCTTTTAATTTTTTTTAATTTTCTTTTGTCCTCTCTTTAAAAATGAAATAAATTTACCCTTTTTCTTTAAAGTTGTCTCCTTTTTCTTACTGCGATTCGAAGCGAAATAGTAGAGTTCTAATGTAATTAAGATTCATAAAAGTTTATAATAGAGTTATAAACATAAATATATTATGTTGTTAAGATTCGAAATTTGGGAAAAACTTAATTATTTTGTTTTTATAGCTATTTTTTCAGATATATCTCACAAAATATTTAAATTAGGATGGTAAATCATTATTATCTTCCAAATATATGTTTACATATCATAAATCAATTTATTTTTTAATGAAAATCATCCTGTTCTTCATTTTTTTTTTTAAAAAAAAAGAGAAGATTAGTATAAAAATCTTATCTTATTATTTATTTCAAAAAAAGAAAAGATAAGAAGATTAGTTTAAAAATCTTATTTCTACATTACTAAAGTTGAATATATATTTACAAGAAAAACAAAAAAAAAATCATAAATAAAGAGATATATAACCCAGATTCTAATTTTAAATCATTTACAACTTTATCCAACAATATTTATTTACTTGTTCCTTTTTTTTTAATTTTATTATATAACGAGTAACAACTTTTCACTTGTCCAAACCTCAATTCCACTTAACATATATATACAACAAGCTCATCGGCGCATGAGAACTTAATTAGATGGAAATCAAAGGTCCTGTTACGTCTCCAAGCGCCATGATTGCAACTAACGTTGATATTATGCATGAGATCCTCTCCTGGGTGCCCACTAATACAGTTTGGAGGTTCCAAAGAGTGTGCAAGTTATGGCAGTCAATAATCTCCGAAACTTATTTTCGAGTCACTCACACAGGCCGTCGTGATCCTCACACCATCTTTGGACTTATAATAATGTATGTCAGTGGGATTGAGAGGTTATATCGGCATCTAAATAGATCGTCCCTAATAGTATATTATAATATATCTTGTATAAGGGGACATATTATGAGAATCACTGGGCTCAAAACGGTATATATTTCCATCATCTCTTCCTGCAACGGTTTGCTTCTTTATAGTGCTAGTTTTGGTGGAATCAATCAAGATGTGTTGTATTTATACAATCCCTTGACATGGGACATTAAACAGATTTCAAAGCCAGAGTCAATTAAATACTGCGATATCATCTTAACTTGTGATCATAGGATAATCTGCTTTGAACATAATAAGCATGGTTATTACCAAATTATGATATATTCATATGAGACTTGTTTGTGGGAGCCTTGTGGAATGCCAGGGAATACAAGAGGCCAGTTTTTGGAATGGGTTTTTCGGAGGTGGGGAGATATCCATGTGATTTTCTGGAATGGAGCTATCAATTGGGTAGTTGTGTATTTTGGCAAACTCTTTCTTGTTTCTTTCGACATTGAAACTCATCATCTGCAGGAAAAATTGGTGTCATCCAGCACTCCAACAAGGTATAAAACATCTGTAACTGTAAATCTGAGAGAATCTGAGGATAACTTGTATGTTTTTGTGTGCAATGATCAATTCAATATTGAGATCATAAAGTTTGTGAAAGACCAGTTGGAGAATTTTGTTGTGAATCATGTGCATCTAAATTTGATCAGTGTTGATGGATGCCGATTACTGCCTTTTTCGGTTATGTCAAGACAAGAAGGAGAAGGTGATCAATTGTTAGTAGCTCATGGAAATGACATCTTATCTTATAATCTTCTAAATAAGACATGTGAAGTCTTTATAGAAGATTGCTTTGTTGTTCCAATAAAGAGCTCAATTCAGGTGTTTAGTTATAATCCCACTTTCTTTTTTCCATGACATTAGCAATCAAGCCAATCAGTTGGGATATGTATACATATTACTTTTGAATTATTAACAGATATTAGTATTAATGTTCAAGTTTTTTTTTTTTATTTTGTAATTTTTTTTTCTAAGAA
Source organism: Dioscorea cayenensis subsp. rotundata (assembly GCF_009730915.1). NCBI lineage: Eukaryota > Viridiplantae > Streptophyta > Magnoliopsida > Dioscoreales > Dioscoreaceae > Dioscorea > Dioscorea cayenensis. Next base: position 9,579 of record NW_024086618.1, read on the forward strand.
ATCAAATATAACCCGATTTAAATAGAACACATAATTATTTTTTGAGTGTAATTATCAATACAATCACAACATATGATCTCACAAAATCACCTAGTGCTGCAAAAATTTGATTATGACAATTTTACAAAGACATACACATTTAACAATCAAGCACTAAACACCGATCGAGCAATAATAATTTACAGGGTTTTTGGTTTACTGAGAAGTATACACATGCAAATAAGCTATTGCTCAACTGACCCCATGAAGAACTTCATGGTTTCTTTGGTAATTTTATCTATTACTAGTGTTATACCCGTGCGATGGACGGGGGATAAATAGTTAAATAATACTAATAATAAATTATAAATAATTAAATATAATGAAATTAAGTATTAAGGCACTAAATAAAAAATATTCCAATATAGATTGGTACTCAAAGTTTAAAAAATAATACTTCTAATTCAAATTTTCAAAAACTTTTTTGAAGACCACATTTATAGTTGAATTGGTTGGCTCTCCATCTTTACCACATATTAATATTTTCAATATTTTCCGATTTTTAACTCTAGAGACCGCAACATAAAGTTGTCCATGACTAAAAACAGGTTTTTTTAAATACAGCCCAACATGTGAAAGATATTGACCTTGGCTCTTGTTGATGGTCATAGCATATGATTCATTCAAAGGATATTACCTTCGTTGAAACTTAAAAGGTAATCCTGAAGGAGTTAAAGTCATTCGTGGAATAAAAATTGTATGCGCTGTATTATTTCCTGAAATAACCTTGGCTTCTAAAACATGATTTCCAAACTTTGTAATAACCAATCTAGTACCATTACACAAACCAACAGAATAATCAATATTCCTTAATAGCATGACAGGAATACTGACCTTCAATTCCAATTCATGATTAGGCACCCCTGAGCATTTATGTTTAAAAATTCTGGTGTATGAAGAAGATCTTCTAGTAAATCAAAGTTTTGTCAATTTTCGAAATTATCTATAATTATTTTCAATTATAAATAATTTTAAAATTATAAATTTGGTTTTAAAATTTTAGTATGATTTCAAAAATTTTGAAAATATTATATGAAATCTTTATAGCTTAAAAATAATTTTATTTATTCATCCACAAATTTATATATTTATATATATTAATATATTGATAATTGTTAACATAAATTATTTCTTTTCAAAATCAATTAACTAATATAATAATGATAAGATAATATATATAATTTTTTCTTTTTTTCTTTTGGTCGAACCATGAAACCCTTTAATTGAAAATGCATATAAATAGATAAATATATGATATTTGATATTAGATGGTTTTAAATATATATATATATATATATAAATAGACATATATAATAATATATAACCCATCACATGTGTATATATATATACAGTGCAACCCCTCTAATAGTATGTAATTAATGAAATCATATTTCAAATAATTTATTACATGTAATTATTACATTAAATTTAAAATAATATAATAGAATATTCAAGAAAAATAAACTTATTTAAATTTTTGTCGGTTATCATATATATGTTTACTAGCATTTTCCCTATTTTATATGTTTTGAAACATTTAATATTTTATTTTATTTTATTTCTCAAAATAAATTTTTGTCCAATATATTTTTTTTTTATCAAATTACATGTTTTGGTAGGCTTATTCAAGAAAAAATATACTTATTTGAAATATTTTTAGTTATCATCATCATCATATATATATATATATATATATGCTTATCAATATCTTTCTTATTTTTATATATTCTGATTTTTGGTATTTAAATATCATATATATATATGATTATATATATATTTCCTATTTTTATATATTCTGATTTTTTTATATATGAGTGTGTATATATTATAATATGTTATTGTAAGATATCTATATGAAATAAGACGACTAATAAGATTATGTTACGTACCTAGTATTTATGGAGAATGCCCACAAATAGCTTATGCAATTGCTATTAGCAATGAATTATGATAATCCAGTCACTTACTCCAAAAACCATAATGTATTATCTTGTTTTATTTTTATTAACTATTAAAATTTCTAGTTTGTGTTTGATTAGGATAGATAATTCAAAGTTTTGTCAATTTTTAGAAGTATCAATAATTTTTTTGAATTATGAATATTTTGTAATTATAATCTCCTTTTAAAGTTTTAGTAAAATATTAAAAAATCTTGTATTTAGTAAATCAAAGTTTTGTCAATTTCCGAAATTATCTATAATTATTTTCAATTATAAATACTTTTGAAATTATAAATTTGGTTTTAAAGTTCTAGTATGATTTAGGAGATTTTTAAAATATTATATAAAATTTTTGTATTTTAAAAATAATTTTATTTATTTATCCACAAATTTATATATTTATATATATTGAAAATTCTTAACATGATCTATTCTTTTTCAAAATCAATTAACTAATATAATAATGATAAGATAATATAAGATAATATTTTTTTTCTTTTGTTTGAACAATGAACCCCTTTAATAAAAAAAATGCATAAATATATATATAACTTATTAAATTTTTTTTGTCGGTTATCATATATATGCTTACAAATATTCATTTTTTTTACATATTTTCAAACATTTAATATTTTATTTTGTTTCTCAAAATAAATTAATTTAATTTTATTCCCTACTCAATACAATTTTTTTATTTTATAATTAAAATTGTTTATAGGAATTGATTTTTTCGTTTTTAAATAAAAAATTAAATATAAAAAATCTTTAGTTACCCCCTAAATAAGAAAAGTAAATTATTAATATAATAAATACATTATTTATTTACACATTTTATGCTTGATAAAATCAATGTTATGCATATAAATGGTACAGGGTAATATTAATATTCATAATAAATTATATAAATAAACTATATTGCCTTCATTAAAATTAAATAATAATCATAAATTTAACAAAGTTAAAATGACATAAAACACAAATAAAGTCATCCTATAAGGGACTACAGTGCTAAAATCATTTATTACAAATTAGTTTTTTTCTTACTTCAATATTATTATTTGTTGCTTGATATCTGAGTAATTGGAGCATTATTTACTATAATTGAAGTGTCATCTTCAACAGTGAATGGATTAGATCGCTTTATAATGGTTTTATTTATTATATTAGCTTCACTTTCAAATATAGTCCTACAAATCAATCAAAGTTTATTAAGTCATAAATTTAATAAAAATATTTATCATAAAAATAAAGGTGATATCATAAAAATTACCTTCAACTCAATAACATCAACATAGTCAAGTTGAGAAAGAGCATCAGAGTTATGAAATATTATTTCAGCTAATCTCGTAACCATATAGACTTTACAATGTTGAATGATATTATAAGTTTTTATATGAACTTTGAATAGTATTTTTCTTTTACCAAAGTGTCAATCTCAGCAGGATAAGATCCATTCATAGAAATATGTAGATAATTGAAAAAATTATTATTTAATAAAATGTTCATGTTTGTTAGGTTTAGTGTTGTACAATTGAATTTAAATAACAACATTACCTTTGTCGAATCATGTCTCAAATCATTAGCTGATTTACCAAGTAATTGCAAGCACTCACGATCCCACAAAAGAAAAGAAGCATTACCAATCTCATCAATAACCCTTACTTGGACCTTAAACCTAATCAATCCAAACGATCACACAATTAATAAAAATAAACAAACTTTAATTATCCCACTAAATAAAAAAAATAAATTATTAGTATAATAAATTTATAATCTATTTACACATTTTATGCTTAATCAAATCATTGATATGCATATACATGGTGCATGGTAATATTAATATACATAACAAATGATGTAAATAAACTATATGGCCTTCATTAAAATTAAATGATAGTCATAAATTTAACATAGTTAAAATGGCAGAAAACACAAATAAAGTCATCCTATAGGGGACTTCATTGCTAAAATCATTTATTACAAATTAGTTTTTTCTTGTTTCAATTTTTTTCATCTTGTTAATCGCTTTCTAACAATTTTGCTTCATTATCAGATACAATTATGCATATCAATCAAATTTTATTATGTCATAAATTTAATACAAAATTATCTTAAAAAAAAGTGATATCATAAAAATTACCTTCAACTCAACAACATCACCATAGTCCTGAAATATTTTTTGTTGGAATAAAATAAATTATAAAAATGTTAAATATGAAAAAGTACATGAAGCTTGTTTTTTTTTGTAAAAACAAAGGAAAAAATACACATCAAAAGTTATATATAATAGTATAAGCAAATAAGAATTTACTCTAACATATATAAAACTTTCTTGACATAATAAATATGATTATGAGACTATAATGATGCATATAAATATTTTTTAAAACAAAAATATAAGTAAAGCATACTCTCAATCTTGAAGCACAACATCCTTGAGTTTGCTTGTCTTTCCACAAGATTTTTTAATTTTAAGATTATCATTGCCAATGACTTCTCCTATTACATCTTTAACAAAGTTGCATCGTAAAGCATCAATTTTAAAGGCATAATAATCACATAGTTAAATACTTACCAAATAATTTTTTTGTCGAGTTCACGTGAATCCAAAATATCAGCAACGATCAAAACCTAAAACATTGCCTTGAAAAATTTTCATCTATAGTATCTATAAAATAATAGTTTTATATCAAGAAAAAAACCTGTTCATCCATAAAAACCATCTCAATGGTATTAATTTCTGATTTATTTTGGTAACATACAATCTCTCAAAGTCTAACAACCAAAACTTAAATATAATCTCTATATATAGAGAAAAATCTCTAATATTTAAATTTAAATAAAATAGGATATTTATTATTATTAGTTTTACAATTTCATATATGATATATGATAAATAATATTATAATCTGATAAATAAGACTTTAATTTTTCATATAAATTAAAAAAAAATTCATATTTTAAAATTTAAAAATCTATTTAAAAATATTAATCAAATAAGAGAGATAAGTTCTTTTATCATGAAAATATAATCTAGTTGTATTTTTAAATTAAATAGTAAGATAATTATTATTATTAAATTATTAAATATTATTGTAATATTTTATTTAGGTTTTTATGACAGCTTGACATGTCATACTTTTGTCTTCTACTTTAATATATATATTATATTTGTTTTTTATTAAATAAAATATTAAAAATAATTTCATGAAAATAATGCACACTGTCAACACAAGCATTGTATGAAAGTCCTTTCAAATTCTCAATATTCTTAAAGATCCCTGTAATTTTTAAAATAGTAAAAACAAAAACACCCCCTTAGAACAATTATAACCAATTACAAGGCCATGCCAAGTGGAGCATATATATATATATAATTGTATGTCGGTCCCGGCCCATTTATTTGGCAAGGGGCTTTGACATTCAAACCACAAATTCAGCCACAAGCAAGAAAGGAAAAAAAAAAAGGAAAAGTGATGGTCATAAGAAACTTCTTGGGTCTGATTTCTTATTTGATCTCTCTATGAAACTTCTTGTGGACTAGGGAAAATTGAGCTTTTCAATGGTGCTATTTTGGTTATCCATTCTTTGTGATGATGATTATTTTATTATCGAAACAAGGATTACAATGTTGTTGATGATATATTATTGTTGTTATAACCTCATTGGTGATATTGTGGAAATTTACATGACTTGTGACTATGTAATTTTTTCTATTGGTTTGAGGGGTATCCCATATTAAAATTAATGTCTTGTATTTGGTGATTGTTGTGTTTGGCTGTTTAGATTTGTTGCTCATCTAGTTGATTTACAAGAAGATAGGTTGAGTTCCTATCTAAGCATACAAAGAGGAAAAAGTTTCACTCTCCCTTGTTTGCAGTTATTTCCCCAACAAGTGCTATCAAAGCTTATATAGCTAGAGGCTATTTCTTGTGTGCTAACAGATAAAGTAGACTCTTTTGAATTATTCAATTTGGAAGAGCAAAATGCAAGGCTTGCATATTGTAAAAACTTGTTTAAGCTTGTAATTATAAAGTCAAAACCAAAAAGATGAGGGCTGATGAATAGGAGATATAGCAATAGAAAGGCAGTGCTACAATCAGGGAATGTGTTAATATTGATATTTCCCATTATATCCCTGAAGAAGTGAAAACTAATTAACCTTGGAGAAAGTCAGAGACAATTTATATATGAAAAACGGATCCACCCCCTGCCGCCGCCGGCCCCCCTTCCCCTTCTCTCTCATTCAAACAACATGTTATCTTATAATCTTGTAAGTAAGACATACCTAATCATCATAGAAGGTTGTTTGGTTCTTAAGAGCTCAAGGCAAGTGTTTACTTATAATCCCACACTCCTTTTTCCATGATATTAGCAATCAATTTGGATATATGTATCACTTTTGAATTATTCATAGACACTAGTAATAAAGTTTTTGCAAGAAAAAAATATAAGAGCATCTCCAACGTAGCGTCAAATGTGATGTTCTGGGTTGGATTTGGCGCCCAAAATCTCCAACCATGCGCTATTTTGGGAGCCAAAATGAGAATTTGCTACAGTGGCTCGCATGATATTGCGTGCCATTGTAGCACCGTTATTTTAATTTTTAATTTTTATTTTTTTATTTCGCTTTTTAATTTTCGCTTTGATTTTTCAGCTTTTTTAATTCTTTTTTAATTTTTATTTTTTTAATTTTGCTTTTTAATTTTTTTAAATTTATATTTTTTATTTTTATTTTTGTATTTTTTTGTCTTGATTTTTCGGTTTTGATTTTTCTGCTTTTTAATTCTTTTTTTATTTTTGTTTTTTTAATTTTTGCTTTTTAATTTTTTTAAATTTATATTTTTTTATTTTTATTTTTTTATTTCTATTTTTGATTTTCAGTTTTTAATTTTTCAGTTTTTTTAATTCTTTTTAAATTTTAGTTTTATTTCTTTAAAATTTATATTTATAACTTTATAATTAAATTAAATTAATAAGTTATAATTTAATTTTATATTTTTTAATTAATAAAGACATATCAAATTAAAGAAAATAATTTGCGAATTATAAATTCATTAAATTAATGAAAATTACATAAGCGATAAGATAAAAACATAAAAAATAATCTTAAAACATACACTATCAGCGATATAAATTGTGGATAGTATGAATAGATAAATTGTGAAATAAAAAAGAATATTCTTAAGATATTCTATTTTAGAGTTAAAAATAGAGATGATGGTTGGAGAAACTGTATTTTTGAGTACTGAAGCGCTAAATATAGAGTTTTGGGTTGGAGATGGCCTAACTAGATTTAAATTTAATTGCGGACAAACAACACAATAAGTTTTTGAATCTACCGATCAATACTATCACAACAGATGATCTCACAATACTACCAGTTACAGCAAGAATGAGACTATGACATATACAAGGTGCTCGCTAGAGGCATACACATCTCACAATCAAGCACTCAAGTCATCAAATACCAAGCAAAAATCATCTACAACACCAACTCACAAATCTTTATACTGATGATCAATCTCTAGATGAACTAAGATTAAAAAATTGGAAAAAAAAAGAAGAAGAAAAGATCGACATTTACAACAATACAATCAGGAATACCATGTCTTTGGTTCATGTTTTGCTTACACAAGCAAAAAAATTCGAGAGTACCTGTAATTTCAATGCGATCCATCATCATTGCCAACACTTGTAGCGGCTCTGTCAATCGTCTGCATATTGTATTTTACGTATACCCTAGACCGGTTCTCGGCCCACCATTGTTCTGCTTGTTTCTCTGTGAATCGCTTCCGACTGTATTCGTGACGGAAAATAAGTTAAACATACATCCTTGTTAGTTTACAAAATTGGAAAGAAATTTGAATGAGAAAAATTTTTAAAACCAGTTCTCATACAATATATATATATATAATATTCTTTTTCACATTTGAAGATATATAATTCACTTTATGGTACATAGTTTTTCGATAGCTATTGCTTAAATATCATAAGTTTCAACTATTTCGTATCGGCCACACCTTTAAAATATCATTGAAATTTGCACTCTATATTACTAGTGATGTGGATGCCAACTGGACTATGCAACATTCATAAACTAACCTGGTTGGTAATTTTGTCATTAAAAGTTGAAGCTGATTTTTATATGCTTAACAAATAAACAAATGAAATTCAAGAAGTGAAAAACATAAACCACCCGAGCACGAACTAGTGCCATCATCTAGGAAACTTACCAAATATCCCCAACAAACCATTATCGCCCTTCAAATCAATATCCCTTGATAATATGGATTGGTTCTTGATTCTGTCCTTTGAGGTTTGCATTTTGCCAAATTAATTTTTATTCCTTGATTTGCTGAATTTAAATTCAACCATCTTAAAATTTTAAAACCTAATTTCGATTTTTTATGTCAAAATTATTCAACAGGTGACTTGCTTGCCAAATCAGTATAAATTGGACAATTGGAGATGCAGCATTCACTTCACTGCAGACATACAAATTAGGAAAAAGGTTTAGTGAATTGGCGAAGTGACGAAATTAACATTTGGGCTAAAGATTTTATCATGACAAACTAATAGGGTCTTAAATTAAACATGCACTGCAGCAGACACAAAGATGAACATCTCTTATCTTTTTTCATCCTAAAGAAGAATTCCAGTGAAAGGGGAAGACATATACCTGAAGCGAACACGCTTGAGATCTTTGCCACCACCAGGTAATGAAGTGAGAGTGATGTAAACCCCAGGCTCATCTTGTTCAACCCATTCAGACACAGTGGCATCGGCATCTGTCAGTTGGCTCCCATTTGACATGACCTCAGAATGACATGATTTGCTTATGGTACTGAGTGTGTTTGCTCTATCCAAAACAGGCAAGCCATTTGAGCAATTTAAATCTGGTACATGAGAGGAATGGCTCAGGTTGCTAGTTTCATCAGCAACTGCAGTGGAAGCCAAGGCGGCAATCTTACTACTTATGATGACTCCAACAGGCAACTTTTCAGCCATGTCCTTCAACTGCTCCAAACAAACCAAAATAAGATGAAAATAGAATATAATACAAGTTGACAAATAATAAGTTAGTGGATAAAACCATAGAATTTGAGATACCGAAGCAGATGTTCACTCTTTGACTAATGTCTAACAACTCTCACCCGAACAAACATCCCTCTAAACAGACTTACAATCTTAATAAGAAATAGATGATTGTATTGTATTGTGGAGATGCATCAATAACAACAGTAACAAATGTAATAAACTTGATACATGTATAAAAAATATTGGCTAATATTTATCCTCTAATAAAAAGTTAGAAAAACAATTATCAAAAAGTCAAAAGAAAATAAGCTGGAAAATAACTTCCTTATCAGTCATCAAATCTAGACTGCTTACAATTTTAGTTGGTCCTTTTATCGATAGAACATATATACAAAACACAGCAACATCCTACTATATTGTACCAAGACACCAAATCCTAATGTAAATAAAAACTAATCAAAAATAATAATCTCCTAATTAAACAAACTCTTAATCATATAACAATATAACAGTCACCCTAAAGAGAATTTTATATCTTACTTCATTTAGGTTAGTAAGTTTTGCCAAATTTATGGTGATCGTGGATCTCCAAATACAATTCAAACATATTTTTAACGCCGATACTTTTCCTTATTATGCAGCGCATCAGGTCACCAATAAGAAGATGTATCCTATATTACCAGACTGGTCAAATGCAGTGAATAGTAGGCTTCCGAACACAAATTAGAAAAAAATCAGCACCATGTCATGACCTCATTCATATGCAATCCCAAATTAAGTATAAATGCTCAATAGTCGAGGGGAGGTTGAACTGAAATAAAAATACAATCCAAAGATTGAAATAATAACATTTAAAAGAACATTGTCAGAAACAAAAGGTCAAATGCTAACAACATTGTCAGAACCAATGAATGCAAGCCAACAAGAAAAAAATCATAAATTGAGTCCTCAACTTGTTTAAACTAGGATTGTGTGAAGTTTTGGTTCTTATAATTTGCCTTAATGGTCATTTTTGTCTCTATACTTTTAAAATGTTCAAAACGGTCCATGTAATTTGCCCGTTTGTTCATTTTGACCCATGCACATCTAAAATGTTCAATATGGCGACCTCTTGACATACGATCCAAAACATGCCATTGATTTATCCATTTTCCTTAAGTAATATCAAATTTAAGATAAAAATAAACGGTCATATAGCCTATGGAGCTTATCAAATTTTGCAACGTTAGCATCTAATCAGTTGTTTCAAAAACTAAAAAATGTTTTGAATTGAGAAAAATAAATAAAGTAAACATATGTTTGGACAGTATAACGGCCACCATATCAAATATTTTCAGAATACATGGACTAAAATGAACAAAAAAGCAAAGTATGAGGACTATCTTGAACATTTTAAAAGTAGAGGAAGAAAATGAACATTAACACAATAAAAAGTAAAGCATGAGAAACAAAAAGCAATTAAGCCTTTGATAGAACCCTGGAATAGATTGGTTGACAATTAGAGAAGAGTAAATGGAATCAAATGGCAGGAATATGAGGATGAAATGAGATGGTGGCGGTATTGATAACCAGTTAAAGATGACTCTACCACACCAGATGTCCCCAAAACAAAATCACAATTCTCCCCTCCCCTCTCACCTCACTCAAAACCTCTAAATACCAAAATCCAAATAACAAACACATCATAACAAAATAACAAACAAAAAAACCCAAAATACTGAGACAAAACTACTCTAAACCAGTCCCAACTTGTTCCTACTTGCTCCTTCCCATGCCTTCCATGCCTTTGATACACCCACTTCACTGGGGGCCTAACAGCCTTTAAACTATTAAAACTTCAACTTTAGTCTATATGTTCCGCCTTTGTCTACCAAAATTTCTCTGCCTCTAAATTTTCATGGCCTTGGATATATATATATATATATATATATATGAAAAACCATTTGCACCCTTGATTTTTAGTTTCAAAGATATCTAGGAATTAGTACAAGCTGCCGACCAAAAGTGTTTTGGGCATCTAGAAAAGCCTTTTCTTCCCTTATATCTCTTTTTAGTGTTTATACCATTTCTGTTTTCTTACATTAATTTTTCTTACAAACTATCAGGTTACTATGAATCTTTGATATTTAAAAAAAAATGTTATATTGTATTATTCTACATACTAATTATGTTTTCGTAACTCATTACTAGCATCTAAGAAGCGAGCAAGGATGTAATCTCCTCGTCCTTTAGCAAGCAAGAAATATTCTATATTTTCTTTTATACAATATAACTGAGTAAATAATACACCTTTTAACCATTTTAAATAAAACAAGCAATCATGTTCTTACTTTTGCGAGTCTTTCTAAGAGCAGTTGGTCTAAGGCATGTTCACCAGGTCCAAAATAATCATCCTAATTTTCAAGAAAACTCGATTTAAGTTTCATCTTTTTTTTCTATAAAAACCCAAAACTTTATCTTTCCCTGTAAAATTCTACAATTTAAACTACCTGTAATAGAATTTAAAAAATGGCATTACTAACCATATCATTTAAAATAATCAAAAATAACAAAGACATTTGCGGAATTATATGTATACACATATTTGGAAATTTTATTTATAATGAGTTCAAATAATAATTTTTTAAATTTTTGAAAAAAATCAAGAGGAGCAGTTTTGTCATTTTTATTTATAGAAATATTTAAATTAGTTGTATATATTAATTTTAATATTATAAAAATTTTCAGAAAAAATATTTTATTTTATATGTAACCAAATTTTTAAAATGTTTGCTTAACTTTTCTCTCCTTGATTGTTTTTTAAAATTATCTATAATATATATCAAAATAACACATTTTCAAAGTTTGAATGTTTTTCAAAATTTAATTCAAAATCACTTCATTATAAATGTTTCAAATATTTTTTCATCATAATGTTTCTTTTTTATGAAGAAAATATACTTCAAAATTCCATTTACATCGATATGTATTGGCAATATATTATAATTTTAAAAGAAACTTAATTAAATAATTAATTATAAAATATTTCATGATATGATTATTTGATATAGGTTTATAAATAGCCTAAGATATTAAAAATGTATTTGATTACATTTATACTGTTTGATAACCACAAAAAAATAATTTTCTTGTCATTGAACAATAATTGATATTACATACTATATTTAATATAAATATTAAATATATAAAATGAATTATTCCAACAAAAACATAATAATATTCTTGATTAATTAAATATATAGCTAATTGTTAATTTTATAATTAATAAAATACAATGGTGTATTTTATAATTAATAAAACTTAATGGTCACCACCCATGGTGAGGTTAGGTGACCTACCGAATTCATATTTGCAAATCTTTTCCGCCAAACACAAAATTCTATAATCTAGTATTTCAAATGCATCTAAACAAACAATGGATTTAACACTCGCTTAATTTTCAAATACATTGTAATATGCAATCCATTCTATTTTTCACTACATTTAACCAAATGCTACCTAAGTTGAGCATCTCATCAACATCAAATAAGACAAGCATCTAATAAAATTAAATACTTTGCAACCCTATTTCAATTTTAGGTGGCTGAAAGAACACTAAAGTCCTTTTATTTCTGTAGCTCGTACTCTAATGCGTGAGAATTTTAGTATTCATTAAACCGGTTACATGGAGCAGAACAGCAATATGCTTTACATAAAGCCAAAATTAATGTTCTAAAATCTTTAGATCAAGTGCAACCATGTGAACCCCTTATTTACATGGCTTATAGCCTTATAATATATGTTGAATAAATTTAGAATTAACAGCCATTCATTTTGTAGTAACTTGATTAATGAGTTTAGATTACCAGAACATGAAAACTATTTGTTATTCAATAATTAAAATGTTGAGATCAATCTGAACTATTTCAGTTTTCAAACGATAAGAAGTTACCAGTAGAATTCAGATATGAATCAATCCTACAGGAAAATTGACTGTTGCTTCTTTAATTCTCAAGAACATCCTAAATAAAGTCCATTCTTTCCTGAGTATGGTTATTCTGAAAGAAATTCATGAATAAAAATCTAAATAAGAAATTGTTGTTGCCTTTAAAGAAACTTTTTTAGTTGTCAATCTTCTAAAACATTAAACAAAATCTAAATTAATTTGAAATTTTAAAAAGAAACAATGATACGGTAAAGAAAAAGGACTGATTAGATCGAAAAAGAAAGAAGGAAAGAAACTGTAGCAAAAATGATTAAAACTAGACGTATAAGAAAAAAAAAAATAGAAATACAACAGACCAAGCTTTTACAGAACTATTTATTTTTAATTTCGTAGGTTATCCAAAGCATTCTTAGTCTACACATTAGACAGTAGATTCTTGATCTCATATATTGATAAAATTACTTAGTGAAACAGTAGTGAAAATTATCATTTGACTAGATTTCATTTATCCTATCTTCAGTTCAACCAAGAGGTAGCTTATAGAATGATTAAAATACACAAATTAGCTATTATAAAAGCGGGAATGCACAAATAAAGTATCCAAAGAGGTTTAAATATAAAACATAAGTTTGAATGAACGACTATATATCAGTGTTAATACCGCAATCACAAGGTTGCAGGCACAAGACTCTTCCTCACAAGCTTGCCTTGAATTCCCCACCATGAACATCATAGAGTCATGGATTGAGCCAGCTCACTGCGTTTCTTCTATTCAATGGGCTACCTTGTTAACATTGACTACCTAGTTAGTCCCATCTAATAAAAAACTAGGAACTTTATTTTGGCACTACAAATTATAAACTTTTGAGAGAGATTCACGCTCATAGAGGATGTCACAACTGAGAACGGATGAAGTAGAAGTTTGTGGTACCTAAGCTTTATAATTTAAGATGACAAGAAACGTATAAAGGATGTGTCACAAATAGGATGAAGGCAGGTTAGAAAAAATGGAGGGGAGCTTCAAAGTTTTATGTGATCGTAGAATACATATTAAATTAAAAGGCAAGATTTATAGAACAATTGTCAGGCTTGCTATGATGTATGGGTCGGAATGTAAGGCAGTTAACAAACAACGTACTCAAAAAATGGGCAAGGCTAAGATGAGAATGTCGAGATCGATCTCAAGTATTACTAGGAAAAACCTATTAATGAATAAATTTATTCAAAATAAATTGTGAGTGACACCTATTATTGACAAGTCAAGAGAGAATCAATTAAGATGGTATAGGCATGTCCTTAAACAATTGGTAGATGCCCCATAATAAAAGAAGTCCTTTTAGTAAAGAGTCATAGTGTTTGGTTTGTTACTTGTAATATTAACTCTGTAATTTCTTCTTATTTTAATAAATAAGCTCTCTGAGCTCTTTCCCTCAAAAAAAAAAAGAGTCATAGAAGAGAAAGAAGTAAACCAAAAAAGTGTTTAGCATAAAGTTTATGAAATGAAACATTTGAACTTGGCTTACTTATTAGTTTGGCCCTCAATATTTTTTTTTGTTGTTGTTGTAGTTACAAACCTTTGAACCCACCGTCATCAAGGCACGTCAATTATGTCTTAAGAAACATCCAATGGGTAACCATCAGAACTGATCTAGCATTGTGCTACGATAGTTGCTTTGAGTTTTATGATTGATTTAGTTTTAGAATAATGTAAACAAATAGTAGAGGAATAATTCTTGTTACCAAAAAAAAAATGCGTTGTAGCTAAATGGTGGGAAGGATGTCCATGGCAAAGCTTACACCAAGGAGGGTTGCCTCTTGAAAAACAAATAATTCAATAGATCAATATAGTATAACCTACTCCTAGTGCAACACTAACACGAAGCCATTTTAGAGTCTACATGTTCTATTCTTATCATCATTGCCAAAGTTTCTTTATGCTGACTACTGACATCAGGATAGCAAAACATAATTATAGCATTATCAACTCCATGGTACAATCAGGACACAGAAAGGTTCAATGACTCGAAAAGATATCCTAGTCTCTGTTGCCCATTTAGTTTGCATTATTTTGCTAATTATGTCATCTTGAGAAGAAATAAAAGCTTGGATATCTATTTATGCATGAGTGCAATCAAGGCTTCAAATGCACCAGCCACTGGCAAGCTACTTGGAGCTCAGTTAGGAAGAAGCTCATTCATTAAGCAAATGAGCTAAGCTCAAGCCAAGCTTTAGTAAAAAGATGCATCATATGGTATAGACTACCATGAAACATTAGCCCCAGTCGCCAAGCTCAATATAGTACGAGTCTTGCTCTCTCTTGGCAAAGATAAAGACATCAACTAGATGTCAAAATGCATCCCTGAATGGTGATTTGGAAGAGAAGTAAATATAAAGATTCCACCGAGACTACACACAGAGTCAACTCGAAATAAAGTTTGCAAATTGAGGAAATCTTTGTGCGGTTTAAAACAGTCACCATGTCCATCGTTTGGTAAGTCTGCAAACTCAATAATTAAACTTGACTATTGCTAATGTCAAGCAGATCATACCTTGTTTGTGAAGTTTTCCCCGACTAGACAGGTAGCTATTCTAATTTTATATATGAACGACATTATTCTGACTGGTGATTATGATGATCAGCTCGAAAAGATAAAGAAATTATTACCCAAGGAGTAAGAGATCAAAGATCTCAGCCATCTCAGGTATTTTCTCGGTATGGAGGTAGCTCGATCTAAGAATGGCATATTTGTGTCTCAATGCAAGTATGTCCTGGATCTTCTCAATGAGATAGGGATGATGGTTTGTAAAACCTGTAGGCACTCCTATGGATCTTACAAAAAGGATTGGAAAAGCAAAGAATAGTACAACTGCGGACAGGGAGATATCAAAGATTGGTTGACTAACTCATTTACTTATCACATACTCGACCTGACATCAAATTTCAAGTTAGAGTGGTTAGTCAATACATGAATAATCCAACAAAAGAACACATGGAGACAGTAAGCCGAATTTTAAGATATCTGAAGATGACTCTGGGGAAAGAAATACAGTATAATAAGGGCAGTAATAAGGAACTTGATGTTTTCTCGGATGTTGACTGCATAGAAGATATTTAAGACAGACGCTTAACTATAGGATATTGCTCATATGTGTGGGGAAAACTTGTGACTTGAAGGTGCAAGAAACAACTGGTAGTTTCGAGAAGCAGTACAGAGGCAAAATTTGGAGCTTTGACCCTCAAGATTTGTGAAGGAATGTAGATTCGAAGATTGCTCAAGAAGTTGACAATCCATGGCAAGGAACCAATCAAGTTTGTTTAATGATAATCAAGCAGTTATTAGCATTGCAAAGAATCCTTTACATCATGACAGGACCAGACACATTGAGATAGACCGCCGCTTCATTTCTAAGAAGGTTGGGAGTTCAATTGTCCAACTCATATACACACCCACTAAATAACAAACAACGGATATCCTTACCAAAGCTCTACCAAGAAGGCAAGAACTACCTTCAAAGATTTGAGTTGCAAGCTATGCATTTATAATGTTTATAACACAACTTGAGAGGGAGTGGAAATTTTCATAGAAATTAGTTATAAATTTAGGGATTTATTTGTCCTATTATAGTGGACTGAAAAAAGGAGAATCTGGTTTTATTAACCAGATTTTCAAATTAATGTAGTTTCCTCTTTTAGTGAGAAATTTTTCAATTTGTTTTGATCTTTTCCCACTTTTGTGGCTAGTGCATTGAGCAGCCATTTACTATACATACATCAATTCTACATCAATAAACAAGCAAGAATATTTCTTAGAAATCTTCACATACGAATATCAAAATGGGTCAATCAATTATAAGTATGATGCATGCTTAGTCTTTAGACGGCAGGAGTAGATAATTGAAAAGTTTGGGAAGAAGGGATCAAAAACCTTTTTCCTTCTTTCGCTAATCCAAAAGAGAAAAGTCCAAGTATTATAAGCCAATAGAAAACTTAGTAGATTCAGTGGTGGATAGCTAATTTCTTTTTTGAATAGAACATGGGTGTGAAAACAATCAAAGTTCATGACTAGAATAACAATTTGAATGGATAAGGCCCAAAATAAAGAAGTGGGATAAAACTTTCTTATTGATGGATGCCTAGATGGATGGCAAGAAGAAAGAAAACACACACAAATCTGGAATTAAGTGGGGAATTACTTTCTATTAGAGTGACTAACAATACCACATCAGTTAACTTGAAACATATGGATCTCTCATCCTATCAACCTAAGCTTTTGGGTTGAATCAAGCCCAAATAATATATGGTCACCATCAAATATGTTATCAGAGTTTGATTTGTTTGGTTTGTTTGTAACGTGGCCAATTAAAATAAGCTAGCACGTATCAAAGGGGCATATTAGAGTAACTAATAGTCCAAATTGATTAATTTGAAAAATATGTATTATTTCAGTTCTTGGAGAAAAAAGAATTAGAATCAATTCAATTGCAAAAACCTCAAAATATAAAAGTTTTACCCTCATTTTATGCTTCCTCATAATATGTAAAAAACAATCAAAAGAGAAAAACTAACACTATTTGCAATCTATAGAAGTGCTCAAGAATATCCTTACAAAAGACAGGTGGATGCACCTTTTAAGAGAGGAAATGAGTTCAACAAAGAGACCATAAAAGTACTCCTATGTACCAATTGTAAAGCTTGACCTAAAAGAGACCCTTAAAAGTAAACAGAACCAAACATTGACCTTAGATGAGGATGGTATTGAAATAAGATCATTCAATCATTTGATATGCTTCTTTAATAAAATTGCTTCTTATATACAAAATTGATTGTCGATCAGCAGTTGTTAATCATGATACCATCCAGTCAGAAAAGAAACTTACTTGGGCAGTAAGGGACTTGATAACTTCCTTTGCTGCTTTGCATTTTACAGTTTCTTCCTCAGCTATAGCAATGGCCTCCTTGAGCTGTTTGGTTGTTCTTTCCAACTCGATTTCTTGAAGTTGGGCCTTACGAGTGAGATTCTCCACCTACAAAACATATTTTTTTCATAAAGATGTCTGGATCTTTACCCAAAAAAAAACTTAAAGAATGCCAAAAAACTTGACTATCACTTGGAGAAACTTCTGCTACTACTGACATGAAAGCATGAACTCAACAAACTACGAATTATCAATCTGCCAAATCAATAAATCTGCACAAGGTACAAAATTTGTCATTGTTTCTAATGATGGACATCATATTTTCTTCAATCTTTCAATATAGTGAACGTTGACACTTTTTACCATCAAATTGAATCCCAAAGTACACTAAACAGAAGCTTGATCATCCAGCATGAGTAAAATCAAATATAAGAGTAGCACATGAATAAAACAAGTTTGCAACATGAAAGGCTGATTCCATTGTCTACTATTGTATGAATTCAGCCGAACTAGAGATGATCCAACATACAAGAGATCAAATTATCCATTATCACATGCAAAGTTGGCAAGCATACGTAGAGGGAACAAATCAACAGTTTACAGATTATGAATAGCTTACATATATATAACATAAGGGACAAAAAAATCATCTTCAGAAAAAAAATCTCTTACAGTTATTAATTTCCCTCAATTGAACAAGCCAAAATTAGCAACTAGTTTGTTGAAAATCCAGTCAATACTTCAAAAAATATCAATAAGGACCATATCTCAAATCAACAAGAAGCAAAAACTATTTATTTGGGTTTTATCATTCTTCACAAAGTAATTATTAAATCAGTAAACCATCCGTTAAGAGTTCATTTACAAATTTCATTGACATCACTTAACTAGCAGCATAAAGAAAATACAATTTACATAATTGAAGACCACTTTTGTGCATGTCACAAAATGAGTCATGCACACAAAGTCAAACAAGCTGATCTAAAACACAGCAAGAAAATCTTTAAACAACAACAACTACAAACCATTAAACCTAAATTTATTTAATTTTTCATAAAGAAATATTTTTCAATGTAATATTTTGATAACCACAAAAAAAAAAAGATGAAATAACAATCCCATAATTCAAACAAAACTAGTTATTGTTTATGTTAATTGTGTTAAGACTTAAGCTATGATTAAATGGGCAATTACCCAGGTTTGCAAAATTTATAGACTTGAATTATGAACGATGCACAAGATCTAGTTCCAAAAATGTGTAAAGAAAGGAAGCACACATTTTGGAGTAAAGAATTTTACATCTTGCGACTAATGACTTGCTGAAGGAAAAATAGAGAAGCTGGGATCCAGGAGGACAATGAAAATTTTATTTTAAGTTATATTAATCCACCATTTGGCATGCTAAAAACAAATATTGAAGAAGCTATGCCAGGATATCCAGTAGAAATTTTGTACTAATAGAGCAGAAACACATCTGAACCTCCATACTGTTTTATCTAAAAGAAAAAAAAATCCTTGTAATGAATATACAAGTATGAGTTCAACTCAATTGCACACTCAGGAATATAGCCAGTATAATAAAAAAACCAGATCAATGGCATAACTAGAATATTTTGTGTGACTAGGTGCGCACTTATTTACCTGTGCTTTTAACCGCAGAACTTCTTGGCTCAGACTATCATTGGTCCTTTTCACATCATCTATGACAAGTCTCGGAGAAGTTAAACCTCCTAGAGTTGGGGTAGGGGTAGTAGAACGAGGAGGGCTAGTTCTTCTAGATGTGGGTGATGTTGCACGGGAAGCAATTCTTGTTCCCGGAACAGAAGCAGAGAAGATCTTTTTTGAAGATCCAAATAATGGAATAGGAGATACACGACTGCTATTAAACTCAAACTTCTTGTTTCTTTTGAAAGATCTACCCTCTGCATTCTTTAAAGGCTCAATGGAAGAAAAGCTGGACACTTGCATATGAGATCTAGAATTGAACTTCTCCTTGCCAATTGACTCGCTAAGCCCTTGAATCATGTTTACTTTCCTATTAATTGTAGATTTAGATGATTCATTTTCCAAGGTCTTCCACAGCTTGGCATAGCAACTATCGCAAACACGATATGGTTTATTAGCGTTTGGTGCCATGGAAGCCTTCAGTGACTTCTTACTGCTGCAAGAATTACAGAAGACAAGTGCACAATTGTAGCAATTATGACGCTTCCTCTTAAAATTAAATGGTAGACGGCAACCAGAACAGATTGACTGATCGACACCAGACGCCCACTTGTGAATGCAGATTGCTGCAGTAAAATTTCTGCCACAAACAATGTTTCTGACTTGTTTGTCTTTTAAAGCTTCAACAACTGTGGGGGAATTTCTATCTTCAGTGTCTCCATGACCTAGCTGCCCATTTGCGCCCTTTCCCCAAGTATAAACTTCAGTTCTAGAAGTCAAGACTGCAACATGATAAGCTCCACAAGATATCTCCTCCACAAAATTTTTCAAGAGCTTTCCTTCAACACGGACAGGAAGCTTTCCATCAGCTTGAGGGTGTCCAAGTTGACCATAAACACTACTGCCCATTGAATAAACATGACCAGAGGTTGTAAGTGCCACTGTCAAGCTATGTCCACAAGCAACTTGACAGAAGTTTGGCTCGACCAAGGCAGCAACACAAGTAGGAACAAGTTTTGATTCCTTGTCACCATGTCCAAGACGTCCCTTGTCTCCGTCCCCCCATGTGAAAAGCTTACCTGAAGAGCAATGGCTGGAACCTGAATTTCCAGCCAAAACTTCAACAACAGCAGCCGTGTGCCAAACACCACAAGCTGCTCGAACTGTACGTAGTCCCTTCAAAGATCCAACTTCCCTAGGCACTGAGACACTGCTGCGATCTCCATGACCAAGGACACCGAATGTTCCATCTCCAAAAGTAAACAATTGCCCTGAAGAGGTCACAATGGCTGTATGCCAAGGCCCACAGGAAATGGACGAGACATGAATTCCATCCAAAGGTCCATTAACCCTTTTCGGGATCCAGTGACTCACAATATTTCCATGGCCAAGGATTCCAAGATTGTAGTTACCATCACCCCATGTGTAGAGATCTCCAGATAGTGTGACAGCACAAGTATGAAATTCACCACATGCTACAAGTTCAATATTCATATTGACAAGAGCATCTATGAGTTTTGGCTGTGAGGCATCAAAATCCACACCATGCCCAAGCCTGCCTCCTGATTCCTCGCCCCAAGCATAGATCTCTCCTTGCTTGGTGACAAGGGCAGCATGCCTTCCACCACAGGATATATTCTGAACATCAAGTATTACAGCAGAATCTAAGGCTTTTGGCACAAGAGAATCCATCTTAAGGCCAGGACAACTTCCTACTCTGTTACTACCCCCACCAAGCAAGGCATCACCAGTTCCCTCCCCCCATATGAAAACATCACCCAACGCATCACCATCATCATGACCAGAACCTTGACTTGACGAGCTAATCGCACTTGACAGGCTAACTCTAAAACCATCAGCTGCAATGCCCTTCACATGGTCATTTGCACAATCTGAAAATCCAGATGATAAAGAGTTTACAGACCCCGTTGCAGAATCTGTAGGAAAGAAACCCCTGGGAGGAACAGCATACAGTATAACATCAGAAAAAGACTTATCCGAACCATTCTTTGGTGGACTATCATATGGACTTGAAAGTCGAAGGGGATCACTGCCATCCTGAGTCAAAGTGTTTATTAAAGACTTCCACTCGAGTCATAATGACAAAAATATGAATTTAAAAAGGATCAACAAGGAATACAGGGCACCTTATGCAAGCTATCACAGCTGCTAAATGGGGAACTCAAAGGTGAGCTCCTCTGGGTGTATGTTTTTGGGCTATTTGTCTCAGAAGGCACTCCATCACTTCTTGATTCTGCCCTCCATTTCTTCTGGTGACTGCATGATACAAGTGATTTTAAACCAGCAAACCAGACTTCAGCTTCATCTTTATCCTTGCATATCTGATAGTTATGGTGAAAAAATCACCATTTGAAAAATCAAAGTTGAGCTTCAGACATTTTCGATGTGATTTTCATTAAAAAATAAAAAGATAATCTGATTAAAAGAAAATAAAATAAAAACATAGTACCGCAATGGTCAGTATATAGAAATTCTTACAAGATCCAATGATCTGTCATTGTATATAAGAGAAAAGGACTGACATTCCTTCTCAGGCCTTGGGTACCTCTGAAAGATTGCCTGAAAAAGAAAAAAAATCGTATTAATATCTCTCGTGAATTAAGCAAGTACTAAATAAATAAAAATATACCAGGAAAACTAGCCACATGTATAAAGGGATGAGAAAAGAATTATAGCAATTTAATTAGTGATTAACTAACACAGATGAAATACAGTCACAAAATCAAAATTGGACTCCATAAGAGCATTTCCGAAGCAAGAAAGCTTGAAATGATTGAATGAAACATGAAACAATTATAATCATAGCTTTCAAGTTTTACCCAACAGCGTTAGTGGGTCAAAGACGTCCCTAAACAATTATACCAAGAAAAGGCTATAATGAAGGTTTTAAATCTTCCAAAATAAAAAGATTGAGCTATTCTATGAGTTTATACATTATCTTACAAGAAATAGTTCCAACCCTGTTAATCCTTCAATTGTGGGTTACCTAGATTGCCACAAGTTAACCCAAGCACCAACCAAACACCAAGGTTACCCCTACCAACCTTCTTTAACACAATGTCATTATTTAAATAATTATGTTTGGAATTTAACTTTAAAAATTATTAATATTAATCAACAGCTATTATCAATTAGAAAAGTATTATTTTAATCTTGGAGTGATTGGTAACCCCCAACATCAAATCAAACACACCTTAGGAATTAATTTAACCAAAGATCAAGTAACAGTGCTGTTCTAGATGTCGTTATCGGGAACTAATCTTCATAGTAAGTGATGTGAATTCTTTTACTTTACACGAGGAAACACTAACTTATAGTATGCAAGTAACAGTTGGACATTTAGCCAATGAAAACCTTGATAATCTCAATGCCATCCAAGAAAAAACCAGTAAGGCCATCAAAATCCACCCCAGAACAGGATGAACTTGAACAACAGACGGATATCCACCTGGATTAGACTGTTCTATCCTTCTCCCAAAAACTTACTTGCAACTTGTTTTAATAACCTAAAACTGAAACTTGCTCAATGATTTTCACAAAGAAAAGCTGTATTATTCAGAATCGAAAAAGCTGAAGACAAAAAGGAATGCTATCATAAATATGATGAGATAACTAAGTATTCCACGCAAAGCAGGGTTTTCAAGCACTTTCAAGGAAATAATCCACAGGATTTCCTTATGTATAATTTTGGAACTACTGAAGAAAGAAGTCAAAGCATGAGGACATACAGTGCGTTGCCCAGGCATGATTCTGGACACATGGTTCAACTTGAGGTGCTTTTCCTCTTTCCCTGAAAACCATATTAACATAGACTCATCCTGAAAACAAGCAATATTAAGGCTTGCATAAGGATTTAGCAGATAAAAAATTTATCCATAAAATTTAAAACATAAGACATGTAAGAAGTTGAAGTTGAGGCACTGGAAGTTGGAGACCAGCAATCATTTTCCAGATAATATTGTGCACAAATGCTACGGGAGAAGTGTCCATGGATTTTACAACTTTCTACAACTTCCAGTTGAGACAGCTCATAACTCTACATGGTTCATGGAAAAATCTGGATAACAAGGAATTTTGGTTCTAAAGCAGAAAAAGTGAAGAAAGGAAGTGAAGGGAATATTTTAAAAGAAACAGGTTTTTAAGCCTGTGTGTACTATCTATCATAAAGGCTCTTCTGAGTTCTGACAGATCACTAGTGGCCCTTGGCTCAAGTAGGTACTACCTCTCCTTGAGTGAGACTTTGTGTTAAATTCTTTGGTGCTTGCATATTATTATTGCCAAAAAAAAAGGGACTCATATAGGAACTTATTCTAGAAAGGAAGGTGTGATGGCATGAAAGATGAATAAGTCTTTCATGGTACTAATTTATTTTACCATTCAAAACCAGCTGAATTGTGATCAATGAGATCCAAAAAGAAGCTAAGGTGTAACAATGAGGTATTAAGGCTGGAGTTAGCATTATCACCCTGTCATTATTGATTTTATCTTGGGTTCAGCAATTCTAAAATTTACAGGAAAGATCTTCACAAAGTCTCATAAACTTGGATAAATCAATTTTCCAGCCAAAAGTTCATGTAAGCACAAGGTGAGAGTCTTTTCCAAACAAGAAGATGCGAAGAAGAGAAAGTTGACATTGAGACCAAAGAGGCGTCACTTCAACATTCTTTCCAAGGTTCTTCCACTTGATTTCTAACAAAAAATTTGAAGAGCATAAGAATAAAAATGCATAAAATTTACATTGCTCGTTAACTTGATTATTGTACTTTTTATAAAGATGGAAATACTTGCCAAAGTATCTGATATTATATTAAATCCCCTATAGAACTAATGAAGAAGCAATGATCTAATCAAAAATCACCAAAGGATATTCGAAGTTGTTCTTGTTCTTTTGTCTATATCTAAACATTGACAAAAGGGTATGTGTAAGAAGAAGGAATCTAAGATCAAGTAAATGCAATGTAATATTACATATATTTCACTGCCATAGAAGAAAACTGAATCAGGCTGTGCAGAATGTCTGCGGACACTTAAATTCTTACACTGGACACTCTGAAAGGGCAAAATTTAGGCTTTCCTCTGCGCCCATACTTGAGCAAACATGCACCCTTTTTAAGAGCAATGATGGCCTGAAGTAGATAATCAAATATAAATATGATCAAATATTAAAAATTCAAAAACAAATAAATTAATCGAAGTTACTAAATGCTAAAGATCTCACAAGATATAGAAAACATCTCTCATATCTTAAGTTAACTATAAGGAAAGAATCATTATTAAACTTGAACAGGGTGGATGTTTTGGCTGCAATACCATAAAATAAAGTGAATAAGAATAAGACTGCTTTTGTTCAAGAAATCATGAAATGAGTAATAAGCCATGCAACAATGCAAAATAAACAAATAAACCAACAAATAAATAAATGCTATCGCAAGTAAAGAAAATTTTGGAACCAAATACAAATAACTGAGATTTTTGTTTTTTATTTGCTATTAAGCACGTGGACATCTTAATATAATTTTTATGCTCTAGTGAACTAAAAGCATGATGTTTTCACATATCACCATCTAGCATTATCAATGACATGAGATATTAGAATCAGTGATACTTGATAAACCAAGACTAACTAGACAAAAAAATCCATTTTCTTAGATGATAACCTAATATATTATCTAAACTGGATATTATCAAAAAACTTAGGCTGATAGAATGAGAGTCTCAGACTGACAATTTGTATCTACCAAATTAATCAATGTGGGACTATTAGCTACTCTAATACACTCCCTAGATACTTGCTAATCTATTTTAACTAGCCATGTTCCAAACAATCTAGACAACCTAAGCTTTAATACCATGTTAGATGCAAACCAAACATATTATCTAAGCTCGATTCGACCAAAAGCTTAAGCTGATAGAATGAGTCTTATATATTCAAATTCATATTTACCACACTAATCAATGTGGGGCCATTAGTTACTCTAATGCATTTGGGATGGCTACAGAAAATCAGCATGAACATGAGCCAAATTTTATTCAAACACGCAATTCAGTAAAATGAATGCCTCAGCCATTGCTAATCAAAAAAGCTCTATAGTCATTTCCACTTCACTATTCTCTGTTTGGATTGCTACTACACTCCTCAACTAAGATAATTTTAAACAAAAGGAATTAGCACATTTTTCAGTGATTCAAATAGTTCATCAGATGTAAAATGTATGTGTTCACCACAACAATAAATAAAACTCAACATGAACTCCAGTATCTTCAATTTCACCTAATGTGCTTCTAGTTCCATATTGACTGTATATAGTATGTCTTGCACATTGAAAAAGATACGAAAAGTATCTAAATGTCCCAAACTCCAGAAGAATTGCCAAACTCTTTACATTTATTTTAAACTATTTGGATAAGTCTTGTTTCTTTGCTAGCCAAGGCACTCTTGAATATATGCTTTTTTCGAACCTAATAACATTTGCTTATATTTGTTCTATTTTCTCATTCATTTCTTTCTGATTTTCCTTGACAAAGCCTCACAACTCCTTGGTTGTATATAAATATAAAGGGTTTCCCAAAGGAAGATTAAGATCATAAAAGGAAAAGAAACAAACAAACATGGACTTTGCATGAGCCTTATGGTTGGGTCCACTTTGATTTTTATGAACTCAATCATTCACTTCATTCTTTACCACAATATTTTATGAACAAGTGCCATATATAACTCCACTTTCTACACAAATCGTCTAGATTCTAGACAATGGGTCAATTTTGGCTATTACTTTTGGTGACAACAAAGTATTAAGTTCTAGTCACATGAATTCTGCTAGGTTATATATTCTTTTTTATTTAAAACACAATTTTCTAAAGTTAAAGGAATTCTTTTAGTGATGAATACTAAATATAAATTAGTATCTATTTAGTTAAATTATTAGTAGTGATGTAAAAAATTGTTATTCATAATTGTCCTTGTTTTAAAATTTCCTATGATTTCTTCCATCTCATAAGAGTATCTGCTATGCATGTGCTTTTGATCTCAAACTGTTGGAACAAGCTTGGTAGATTTAAGTTTTAAAAATTTGTCAAGTCTAAGGCAAATTTTAAATTACAATATCCAAATTCTAGGGATCAGCCTATCTGGTGTTTACCCAAATTTATCCAGGTAATGAATTAAATGAGAAAGAGAACATTTTCCACATAAAAACCAATAGCCTTTCATCTGGTAGGTTTAAAACAAAATATTAACAGTATGTCATAAAATTTTTCAAAGCATAAACCATTAATATATTTAACAAAAGAGAGTTTTGGTTGTGAGAAGCTTTTAATCTGGAGTGATATGGTATAAAGTATAGATCATAATGTTAGACCATTTGAAATGAACTTGTCAAATTTCCTATATACCAAGAACTTTCTCACAATCATTGTTAGTGAAGTCCAAAGTCACTAGGGAGGGAGAAGGCAAACTAAAATTATCATACTCAGCAGACTCAGATGGATCAACTTTTCATAGTTGTTTCTTGACCCACCTCATTTTTTTTTTTTCAGTTTATGAGTGAAAATAGTAAAAATTCATTGAAATTAGCCACATAACTAAAGTGACAAATGTTATAAATATATGGGAATCCAGTAGAAGTCTTGCAAAGAAGCTAGAGAATGAGCCTAGTTAAGCAGATCTAAAGCTTTATGATATTCCCTCCATTTGTGAAAAGCATGGCTCCACATAGATCATCATATAAGTCTGGGAGAAAGAAGAGCCATCCAATGGTGGTCTATTTTCCTTAAAATCCAAGTCCACATAATGGTTTGGTTATATCCAGTTGTCAAAACGAAACAAGTTAGAGGATAAGATGGATTTGATTTTTAAATTCCAAAGAGATGGCATGTACCAAATAGCAAGGCCAATGCAGAAACAATAGAGTTGATCTAGCATCTGAATTGTTAATTCAAACCAAAGTATTGGTTTGACTTTTCCTCATAAAAACTCAAGTATCCCAATGTATAACTGGACCAACTGGAAAAATATGAGCTTACATTTTATTATATTTTAATTTTTCTTTCAGCCCCAAAGATGACAAACAGCCAAAGCGAGTATTGGTTTTGCAACGATTGCTTTTTGACAAAATCAAAAATAATGGGTGAACATTTACCTTCAACAGTTGGAATTTTTATGCAGCAAGCTTCAGGTATAATTTAAGGCTCATCAGCCAGTATTAGTGGATTTTTAAGACCAGAAAGAATAGCAATGACAATGCTTCCACTAGCATTAGGAAAACAAACCTTGAGTGTTATCCAAAACAACAACAAATGTATAATTCAACTCTAGAACCCAAGCTTCTTGAACTTGCCTAATATAGTTCCAATAGAACCCTGCCATAGACTTCACTGTGATACCACATTGTTAATGTAGATGTTATACCAATTTTGCAGCCTTGAGTGGCAACTAGAAAACCAACAATAGCTCATAATAATATAATCGAGATGTTGACCATCTTCATCCCAGTAAAATCTACATAATGAAATTAACAACAGAAAGCACAATTGATCAGAGCTCCTTACCCCACTGCTCTCAAAAGAACAAAAAATAATAAAAGAAAAAAAGTCAATTCAGAAAATCAAAAACAACAGATGAAAAAAGAAGAAAAAGCCAAGGAAGAACAGTTCAACGATAATTCTCTGCTGTGAGCCCACACCAACAACAACCATTGTTCAAAATGTGACTTTTTACACTTCATCTATCTATCTCTTAATCTTCTGCAACAAATCATCGTGAAGCATCATCACTCAAATCCTAACATGATCACAACCATTGAAATACCAATTCAGAAACATATCTCTGTAAAATTTTTACCAGTCTGGGTACCAGGCATGATTTAATGAAACATAGCTAAAATCATAAACCCCGAAATCTCAATCACACTAACTCTTGGGGAAAAAAATACCAGAACAAAATCATTCCCAGTATTCTCAAACTGCTGATTCTTGACAACAGCAATGCAAATGCAAATCAATATCAACCAATTCATTATTCATTCATGCACTTCACAACAATACCAAACCCCAAAATTCAAACAAAAATCCAAGTAAAAACCTATTAAAAACAAGAATGTACCTGCTTGATGTCCCTCTCGACGGCTCCAGTCCTGGACTCACCGGCGGCCGCCGACATCGCCGGATCACGCTTCGTAACAACTCAAACGATCACAAGAGCGATCGCAGAAGGAATCAAAGCCCATGCCATTCTCATGAAACAGATTGAGACGGCGAAACGAAGGAGATGGAGAAAAAGAAAAGGTGGCTTCTTTTTTTCCCTACCTTTTTCTTTTTAATATATTCGATCTTACATGCAATGATGCGTGAGATTTAAATAAAATTAAAAATTAAAAAATTAAAAAAGAGTTGAAGTAGCAATGGGGGGGGAGGCGGAAGCATGTAAATGGAAAGTAGGACCCACAAATGCTTAGATCATGCTTTTGTTTGGAAGAGAGAAAGAAAATGTAAATATTAGGAATGTGTCATTTTCTTTTTGGATTTACTGCTGAGTGTTGAAGTAATCAGATTCTTAATTTATTAAACCCTTGATTTGAAAATATTTTGACTGGTGGACTCTGTTTTATGTCAACTGTGGACTTCAAGACTTTTAGAAGAAAAAAAAAACAAAAACAGAGTTTGTGATATTTTTATGTCATTAAAATTACTATCAATTTGCTTGTTTGCCACCTAAAACGGATGATGTTAGCAATGATTGTTTTTTAAGATGTCACCATCCCAACATGTTGGTCTACTCATGCTTATAATGCTGGCAATTATCACTAGTGAATCTGGAGTCATCCAGCTTGCAATTGGTAGTTTGTTAGTTATTATATTTGTTGATTTATTTCATAACTGTTAGTAATTGTGCATTACCGCATCTCATTAGACTCATTGTATCTATTTGGTTTCGGTTAATTAAGTCATGGTTTATTTTTTTTTCCAAAAAATAGTAATTAATGAAAATTAGATTATTATATCAGTTTTGATTGCAACGGCTTGTTTTTATTAGTTAGGATCAAATACTTTCTCAACAATTTGTTCATATGGTCTATAAAGCAATTGTACAACCACCCGTGGATGATAGGTCATCTCTTCAACTCTATTTTTATTTGTAATTGGTTCATGAAATTATTAAATTTAACTAGGAAATATTTCATGTGTCAAACGGTTCGTAGCCCAAAAATAATGACCATGTTACATAAGTCATTGGTGGTGGGATTTAATAACCCCAAGTTCAAGTCTAGTTGTACACAGTGATGATAATAAGTCTCTAGTTGTTGGTGTAAGCTTGCAACCCGAACCTCATATCACTGAGTAAGGGTGCACGGGCTGCATGATCAAATTCTCATCCCATATTTATCCATCCGTATGCATGATCAAAAAAATATATATATATTCATGCAAATGGATGGATAAATACTTCCTAACAAGGGATAGCCCTAGATATTGTATAATAATCTAATGGAAACTACCACGGAACCACGTAGCTCATTCTTAACCATGAGTTTATAAATGGGAAAAAAAATTTAGTAAGCCACTAACCTATTCTTTTGTTTCATTTTGGTATTCAAACTTCAATTTGAATCAAAGTGGATACTAAACTTTAATTTTCTTTCAACGGGAGGTCACTTGAGAGATTTCAGCTCCTATTTCCTGATGTATGTCTTCATCACACATCATTAGCACTTAACTCATCAGCATCTCCAACACACATCATAGGTCCACTTGGTGTCTCCACATCACCTTGAGGAGGCCAAGTCACCTAACACCATCCATGTCAGCACCATATTCTTCTATTTCATTCCAAAGAGAGTAAGAGAGACAACAAGCTAGCATCTTCATTCCATAGAGAGACACAATGTACGACCATGCTCTTTTTCAAAATCCAATCACTGTGGCGAAGCTCATGCTCAACCATCCTTTGTGCTTTTTCTTCGAGCTCTAACCACTCTCCGGTCAAGCATGCATGCCAACCCCACTCCATTTCGACCATGAGTCAGATCCTCACAACCTCTATGCGGTTCCATGCTTTTATTGGTGATGAAGATCATCATCATGAGGAAGCTCTTCAAAGACTCTCCAAAGATAATTCTGTGTCTCCAGTGGTGAAGTATTCCGGTGATCTCATGTGGGCTTATGAAATCGGATGAGGAGGAGTATATAACGGTGAGATGCTCGATGGAAATTGTGAATGAAAAGGCAAAGTTGATGAGAAGTGGAAGAGGATGGAAGCCAAGCCTTGAAATTATTCAAGAGAGAGTCTTAGAGAAGAAACCATGTATCATTATTATTATTATTATGGAATATAAATGTTTACCATAATTGGAATGCACTTGAGGTGTTTGATGGAATGCTCATTGAGCAAAGTTGCAAGCGAAATCTTATTTTGAGGTTTGATGAGTGGTGTGTATCCCTCAAGTGTACGAGGTCACCAAGTAATACCTCGTGTAAAACACAAGGATCATATTCCTCAGGGCTAAAGATCTACTATTAGTCCTTTGCAGCCTATTATCTAGCCTAACTCTTAAGTGAAGGGTTTCTACTTAACTAGTTGTGGAAAAACAAATAAAATGCCATTACAAAGTGAAGGCTAAAGCAAGAGGCTACAAGGATGAATAACAAAAGACGCAAAGGTGGTTTGGACTGAGGGATTCTAAATTAGGTCAACCCCAATCTCTTGACAATTGGACCCTAATCCCATAAGAGTGTTGATCGGAATCTCTTCTGGATCAACCTTCTTACGATTGCATTAAGAACAAGGAAATCCCCAATTGCAAGAGCAAACGCTATCTAGGTCTACTCTTAAGAATCAGAGGACTACAAACACCCAATCTTTTGGTGCGTCGGCATAAACAACCCTTTCTAATCCATTCAAGATTTAATACACATAAGTAGGTCACATCCAATGTTTTTAAACCCGGACCGGACCGGCCGGTCCGACCGGCAAACCCGGGAACCGGGTCACAGTCCGGTCCGGGTTTCTATTAAATGTTGACCAAAACTTGAACCGGTCAAACCCACTCAAAACCGGTGAACCGTTTGACCAGACCCGGTCAAAACCCGGTTCAACTATTTTTGGTTTTTTTTTTTTGTTTTTTTATCAAAAAAATAAAAGAGAGAGAGCTTGGCTGTAGCTCTTCTCCACCCGTCTCCGTAGCTTCCCTCTTTGGCCGAGCCTCTACCCACCGGACCATCATCGGACCTCCGATAGCCACCTTAGTAGCCGCCGATAGCCACCGGACCATCACCGGACCACCGCCGGAGGTGAGTCAAAAACCGAAAACCCTAGATCTAGATCTCTTTTTTTCTTTTTTTCTTTTTTTAGTTATTTCATGTTGTTGTAACGTTGTTGTTGTTTTTATTTATTCATTCTTTTTGTTTTTTTGGTTTTTAGTTTGTGTTTTTTTAGTTTTTGAAGTTCAGGAAATGTGAGTTCTTTGTTGTTTAAAAATTTTTAAATGAATTGGCTTTGTGATTTAGTGTTTTATTTCTTTTTATTTCTTTTGGGGCGTTGATTTTGTTTTTTTGTTGTAGTTTGTGTTTTTTTGGTTTTTTAAGTTCGTGGGAATGTGAGTTCTTTGATATTTAAATGAATTGCCTTGTGATTTTTTGGTTTTTGATTATGTGTTGGTAACTTGGTATGAGTTGAAGATTGTGAGGAAAGAAAAGGGATTTGTGGTGTTAATTGATTAGAAAATAAAGTTATTGGATGACAAAGAGAATGGAATTTTTTTGAATACTTTGAAGTTGTTGGATGTTCTTTCGTCGTTTGTTTTCTACTCATTTTTTTGTGTTTTTTTGGATTGATTTTTGATTATTGGCATGAATTAAAGGAAATTTTTATTGATTGATTAGTGTGAGCTAATGGAAATTTTTATTGTTGATTGATTGGCTAATAAAGTCATTGGATGTTGAAGAGCATGGCATTTATGTACTTTGAAGTTACTGAATGTTGAAGAGCATGAAATTTAGTGCTTTGTAGTAATTGGATGTTCTTTTTTTCTATCTTCGATTGTCCAATTTATGAATTAATTGCTCAAGTTTTTTTCATTTTTCATTGATTTTTGATTATTAGCGTGAACTAAGATTGGGTGGAAAAAGAAAGGAAATTTTTATTGTAGATGAATTGGAGAATAAAGTTGCGAGGATGTTGAAGAGCACTTCTTTGCTAAATTGTTCATTCTGTGTAGTATATTAGTGAAGTTTTTTGTTTGATTACTTGAATGAATGGCTCAAGATATATTTATTTATTTAATTTTTCTTTCTTCTAATTCTAGTCTAGGATACAACAAAATGGATACCACCGAAACGGAATCGACACCGTCAAATGAAGTGCAATCAAATACAACCGGTGCACATATTCGACAAAAAAAAGATATTGCATGGAGATATATTAGTGAGGCACAAAATTCTCAAGGAAAGAAAGTTTTGATTTGCACTTTTTGTCATAAACAAAATGCGGGTGGAGGGATCAACCGAATGAAACAACATCTTGCAGGATCAAAAGGCAATGTTGATTCATGCAAATATGTACCTTCAGATGTTCGATTTTTAATGCAAGGATCATTGAAAGAGAATGCTCAAAAAGGCCAAAAGAAAAGAAAAGGATGTTTTTGGTGATGTCAATCTTTTTGGTGAATCAATTCATGAATTTGAAGGTGATGATGTTGAAGATGTTTCCGATCAAGTTAGCAAAAGAATTCCTTGTGTGGGTGCAAATTCTAAAGGGAAAAGAAAGGCCTCTTGTAGTATTGAATCATATTTCAAGAATGGAATTGCGGATCCTACCCAACCTAGCATAAAGGCTTCCTTGCAAAGTAAGGAGAAATGGCATGATACGGATATGTCCATTGCTATGTGGTTTTATCATGCTTGTATTCCATTGAATGCCATTAATTCTCCATTTTTCCAAGTTGCAATTAGCAAGATAGCAAGTATGGGCCATGGATATATTAGTCCTAGTTATCATGCACTAAGGGTTAATTTATTAAGAGATTGCAAGCAACAAGTGAAGCTAATTATTGATACTTTTCAAAGAACTTGGGCTGAAACAGGATGCACTATCATGGGTGATGGATGGACAGATAATAGACAAAGATCTTTGATCAATTTCTTGGTGTACTCTCCTAAGGGGATTTCATTTATTAAGTCAGTTGATGCTTCAAGCTTTATTACAAATGCCGAGACATTATGCAATCTTTTTTCTGATATTATTGAAATGGTTGGGCCTAAAAATGTTGTTCATATGGTGACAGATAATGGAGCAAATTATAAGGCTGCTGGAAGGAAAATTAGAGAGAAATATGTTGACATTTATTGGTCTCCATGTGCTGCTCATTCAATAAATTTGATAATGAAAGACATTGCCGAAATGCCAACAGTTCATAGTTTGGCAATTCTTGCTTCAAAGATAACGGTATTTGTCTATAATCATAAGTGGGTTTTGAATTGGTTGAGAACGCAACCAAAATGGACAAAAATTATCCATCCTGGAGCTACTCGGTTTGCTACTACTTTTATTGCATTGAAGAGCTTGCATGACCACAAAGATTACTTACAATCTTTGGTCGTATCTTCTGACTTTAAAAAGCTTCTCAATGTTCCAAAAGGGAGAGAAGTTAAGCAAATTGTTTTGGATGAAAATTTTTGGAGAAATTGCTTGATAATGGTGAAGATAATGGGTCCTCTAATTCGTTTATTACGGATTTGTGATTCTGATGAAAAACCGGCAATGGGTTATGTGTATGACGGCATATATAGGGCCCGGAAAGGCATCAAGGAATTATTTAAAGGAAAAAAACACTTGTACAAGCCCTACACTTCCATTATCAAAGAACGGTGGCATAGAACTCTACGAACGGGTATTCATGTCTTGGCATATTGGTTGAATCCGGCATTTCAATTTCATGAGCACAACTTGTGCCAAAAATTAGAAGTTCAACGGGGCATACTTGATGTGATTGAGCAACAAACATTGTTTAAAGCAAGTGACTTAATGGAAGAGATGAAAATATTTAGGGAAAGGCAAAAAACTTTTACTCGACCACTTGCTTTAAGCACTAGCAAGACTACAACTCCCGGTAAGAATGAAATTATTTTTATTTTTAACTTGAATAATTATATTTCATTTTTTTGAGTTTTTTTATTGATTGTTCAACATATTAACATGTGCAATTTTTTTCTTAGATGAATGGTGGAAATTCTTTTGGTTGTGATGTTCCTAATTTGCAAAAGTTGGCTATTAGAATTCTTAGTCAAACGGCTTCTTCTTCCGGATGCGAACGTAATTGGAGTGTATTCGAACGTATACATACCAAGAAAAAGAAATAGGTTGGAGCATCAAAGGCTTAATGACTTGGTTTATGTTCATTACAATTTACGGTTGCAACATAGGTAAGTAAGTTTATGTTATTGCTTTGATAAAAAGAAAAAAATTATACATGAGATTGATTTGTCTCATTAGGTTGGCTTCAAAAAAAGTCTTTATGATCCAATTGATTATGAATGCATTGATAAAAACGGAATTTTTGGGTGGTGGAAGAGGAGGTTGAAGGAGAACTTGCCTTTGATGAGTTAGAGTCTATGTTGGAGGAGCAACAAAGAATTAGTGAAGAATCAACCAACTTTTCTAAAGGTAAATTTTTATTAGTTTTTTTGAAATATTATCCTTTAATAACTAATGTTTTTTTCATACTTAATTATATATATATTTTTTTGAGGTATTGAAGATGACATGGTTACCGTCGAGGAGGATGATAATGCAATGATTGATGTTGGAAGAATGACTAGCAATGATTTAGATGAAGAAGATTGGCTCACATCTCCTCCAAAAAAATTAAATTGAAATGTTTTTGATATGTTTAGTTATGTTATATATTGTTGGATCGGTGGCTTTTTACTTTGATGTTTCTCAAAAACATTATTATGTACTTTTTGTTATGTTTTTGATATGTGATATGATGTTGCATTGTTGTGGAGTTTTTCTTATTTCTCAAAACATGACATGTATCTTTTATATGGTTTGTTATTAACTTATTATATTGTTATGAACTATGTTGTTATGAGTTATGTTGTTATTGTTGTTATGTTTTATAGAGTTGTATTTTTTATGTATTTTGTCATGAATTTTGATGTTGTTATGTCAGTATTATGCAGGAAAATAAAGTACAAAAAATATTTTTATAGTGGATGTTATTATTTATATATATATATATATATAAAATATTTATGACATCATCCGGTCCGACCAAAACGGTTCATCCGGTCGGACCGACTGACCCATGACCCAATGATGAGACCGGTTCACTTCCCGGTCCGGGTTTAAAAACATTGGTCACATCAACATGTACAACTTATAAAGAACTATGGATCTCTCCACATGTAATTCTAGCATGAGAGCACAATGGATTAAATCACAAACTAAACTGATGCAATAGAATTAAATACCAATCATTCAAAATACATGATGAACCCCCCAAGGTTCACCGACATCCAGTGGCCTTGGGGTTCTAGTGTGCCATCAAACAAGTATAAACAACAATGTAGACTAAAACACAAGAAAAGTTCATAAGCGACACTTACTAGATGAAATGATGATGAAGATGAGGTAGATCAGGCCGAATGACGCTTCCCCTAGCTGAAGGCTGCTTCCCAATCCTAAGAACTCCTCTCCTTTCAAGGTGGTGGATCTCCCCTTTGAAAGATAGTGCTTCGAAACCTCAAAAGCCCTTGAAATTATCTCAAAAGATCGTTGTCATTTCTAGGTTTTATCCCTTCTTTTGGTGGCCAAGAACTCCTTCTTTTAGCCCTAGAAGATATCTTAAATACCTCCTAGGCCATACAAGCTGTATAGAGGCTATATAGAGATTGTACGAAGCTAAAGTGATCAAATCCCTCTGTATACCGAGGGCATACAAATCTGATAAGGACTTGTATGGAGGTCGTATGATTCAGGCCAAAATCTCTGGCTCAGAAAATCTCCAGATGCTACAGTAGAGTACTACTAGAATTTGCTGCAATGGTCCGCTATAGTACCCCTTACTACAGTACTACACCCACAGGTTTTCTCCTTTTTCGCCCTAATCTTGTCCTCGTATTCTCCATGTCTTCTTCATGCCCTATAAACCAAATAACACGCGATTAAGCACAAAACAGGCATCAATTCTAATAAAATACATGCTAACTATATAAAATACATATAAGAAAATAAACACATTTAGTCACTTATCAATAAGAACTTAACAAGCATTGTCTAAGGTGTTAGTATAAAACTCAAAAGGTAGCTCAAAGTTATGGAGTCTCATAACTAGTTTATTGGAGATGGTTGTCTTCAACTTCTCAAAAGCCTTTTTTTGCTCCTCTTGCCAACCCTATCGTTAGTCTTTCTTCAAGAGGTCAGTTAGGGGCACCATAATCTTGGAATACCCCTTTATGAACTTCCGATAGTAATCGGCCAGTCTAGGATTGCCTCGACTTTCCTTCGATCTATACAGACTTCTCATTACGTGATCAAGTGCCCCAAGAACTCGCACTTCTCTAGCTTAAACAACAGGTGTTAGTGGAACCTGCAAAACACATTTTTCAATTGACATATATGGTCCTCCAACGACTCAATATAAATAACTACATCATCAACATACACTACAACCAACTTATCTAGATATTCATGAAATACATCATTCACTAGACAACAAAAGATTGCGGGGCATTAGTGAGGCCAAAGGGTATTACAAGAAATTCAAAAGAGCCATAACAGGTAACACATATAGTCTTCGGCTCATCCCCTTACGAAATATGCACTTGCCAATATAAGGAATGCAAATTGAGCTTGGTGAAGTAGGTCGTCCATGTCAACTAATCAAACAAGTCTTGAATAAGTAGCACATGGTACTTTGTTCTTGATTGTGACTTTATTTAATGCTTGGTAATCAATACATCTCTGTAGTGACACATCCTGTTTCTTCTGGAAGAGAACCGAAGCACCATATGGGGCCTTAAAAGCTTGAATGAAGCCAGCATCCAGCAACTCAGTCAACTTATGTAGCTCTCACAACTCAAACAATGACATGCGGTAGGGCCCCTTAGCTAAGGGCTTGCTATTGGGGATCAGTTCAATTTGGTGATCAATAACCCATCGGGAAAAAAAGTGCTTGGCTAACTCTGGAGACATTACATCACTGAATTCCTTCAACACATTGGCCACCTCATACGTCAACTCCACCTTCTGATCTAGCTTGACTTCCAATAAGGATTCCAAGTAAGTCGGCTCCTCTCAGTTCAGTCAATGCTCCAGCTGCATGGCCAATAAGAGGGCTCCTTTCCTTTTACTCTTTGTGCACTCGGCCACAAAACAAAGGTAGGCTTCCTCCATGATCATTAGTCTGCCCAAATGCAGTATTACAGAGGCCATGTGATAAGTGCTTGTGTATAAGTATTACTAAGTATATTTTTTTTACATTGAGTATCACTTTTATAAGATTTTATGGCTCATTCATGTGTATTTTTGTTCTTTTGTGCATTTAGGGTTGTGGAGACAAGTTGGAAAAAAAGGAAGCAAAAATAGATCATAGACGCGATTTTTGATGGATCTCTTACATTGTACAAGGATCAAGGCACAAGTTGTGATTACATGCATGTGGGTGCGTGCCAACCTCCAAAAGTGTGCAAGTAAATCTATAAATTGGAGGGGCACAAAGGCAGTCACACTCATATATTCCAACTTGTGTAACATTGTCAAGAGCTTGGTCAATATGTTTAAAAGTGAAAATGCGACGTGATCTACCGCATAGATGTGTGCCCAACCGTGCGCCCTCGATGAAGAAAATGAATTCAGGAGTACTTTAGCAAAAGTACTGTAGCAAATCACTGTAATAAATTACTATAGCAGTTACTATTCACAGCGCGCAGAAAATAAGAAGCCTGGAAATTCACACGCCCGTGTGGAATTTCCATAAGGGCGTGAGGATTCCCGATTCCAGCTCTTTAAATATCGCTTCAAGATTTTATTTTGGGGGATCTTTTTCCAATTTTTTGTCTATCTTGGGGTGAGAGTGCGGCTAGGGTTTGGAGAGATTTTTGCTGGGATTTTGGAGCGTTTCTATGGCATTGGACATTGATATCCTTCAGAGGCGAGTTATAAGGGGAGCTTTCAATGGCTTTGATTCGGCGGGGTGTGCCCTAAGCTTGACGAAAGAATCCTTGGAGAAGAAAAAACGGCTCTTGAAGACCATCGATACGGACGACAAGGGGGTTATCTCTATGGATTGCTTACACTTATTTTTTATTTCATCTTTGCTTTTGTATTGCTCCATGGAAAGCTAAACCCCTAGTGGGTACTTGGACTTGTAAACCCTAGGATGATTTTGTTTCATTGACTTTATTATATTTCCTTTAATTGATGTTTTAATTTAGTTTCAATCTTGTGTGCTCATTGATTTGATTTTCCCTTAGAGTGACACTAGGGTTAAGAATCTATCTAGGTAACCTTGTGAATGAGTGATACTTCATTAGGTTAGACTTAGCAAGATTGAAAAGGGTTGAGAGGGTGAATCGAGAGGTAGTGGAACACCTCCTTTCCCATCCAACGTGATTTATCCTACCTCCATGTTCGAAGAGTTTTTTGCGGTTATGATAGAGTGAAGTGCTAAGAGATATTCTCCACTAGGGCTTAGTTGCATGAGTGACAGAGTGAAGTGTTGAGTTATCCTTAGTGTTTGGGCTTAATAGTGATTAGGAATCTTTCGCCTGGACCAAAGGGTTTGATCTACATCAAGGAATAGGGTTCATCACTTGGAATCCCTAGAACCTTAAGTAGTCCCACATAGTGTGAGGTGTTGAGAGTATCCCTTTCAGCAGGGGCATAGTGTAAAGGGCTAGTCACGGTTGATCTTAGGTTTGGTACCGTGTGCCTTTGGATGTCCACGACTCATTAAACTTCAATTAGGAGGCATAATATTGGTTTTGCACTTGAAACTATAGTCCTAGGGTGAGCAATGACCTAGTACCCCATATTATCTTTGGTTACTCTCTCCAATTTCCCTTGCTTGCTCTCTTTTCTCTTTCACTTTTATTTTATTGTCATCAATCGTTTGAATAAAATTTACAAATTGGTTTTCACTCTAGCTAAATAGCAATACTTCTTGTTTCTGAACATCTATTCCCTATGGATTCAACTACCCATTCACCGGGTATTTTATTACTTTGACAACCCGTGCACTTATGGTACACACACGCAAGGAGTGTGTCACCTTGGCTACTATGAAGAAGTCAATGCTTAGTATTAGTTCAAAATCATCAAGCGGGACTACCAACAAATCAATCTTGTCACTCCAACCTCCCAACGGCATGGCTTCTCGTGATACCCTCCCAGCTATAGATTGTGCTTGAGAATTGATAGCCTTCACTCTACTGGAATGCAAGCCCATACTGGCACCTATGTCCACCATGGCAACGATTTCCCTGTCATTTATGGTTTGATACACATAAAGAAAAGGCTAGAAGATACCTTTCACTGCCTTAGGGTCCCCAAAAGTTGCAGAGAATTTATCCATGAAGGTGTCCATGTTCCTATCATCCTTCGTGATGAGTGCGAAAAGTTTCTCCCACTTATGGCAATCCCACGCCTTGTGTGGCACATCACAAATGAAGCACTCAGATGGCTTGGTGCTTAGCCCACCAACCTATCTACCCTCAGGCCTTGGCTTATCTTCTTTCGCCTTCCTAGCATGAGGCTTCCGAGATGGGGCCTTCCCCAGCTTCCTCTCAAACTTCTTCCCCTTAGGCTGAGGTTTTGGTCTTCTCTTCCTCCTGTGTGGTTCCGATAGTCCACCAAGGACTCAACCATTATGATCATTGAAGTCAAATCGTTCACCCCTTGTCATTGCACCTTAATTTAAGAGCACTACTACAAACCTATGCGGAAGTTGAAGAGTTTGTCTTCCTTAGACATATCTCGGATGTCCAACATAAAAAAGGTAAAATTTTTGACATAATCCCATACCATACCGGTGTGCTTTAACTTTTCAAGGCCAACCGCTCAACCCAAGTCATATTATCAGGATAGAACTACTCGTGCAACTCCTTTAGCCCTACCTAAGAATGAAAAATTTGTGATCCACATGGGCATCATTAGCTTGCAGGGTCCTTCAGTAAAGTTTTGCATCTTCCCTTAAATACATCCCAACTAGATAGGACCTTCTTAACTTCTGGGACATTGGCAGCCTTGAAGTATTAGTCAGCATATCATAGAAAATTTTTAAGGGTCTTGGTCCAAGACCTTGATCCAAGGGTCTGCCTCCCACTCACTGGGATAGACACAACCTGTGTCCTTGAAGCCACTTACTTTATCAGAGAGGGCTTGCATCTTCAGGATCAGTAGTTCTAAGGTATAGCTGAGCTCAAGGACATGATGGAATCCTAATACCTCTGGCAAAGGGATATGTGCTAGATCTTCTCCAAGTATGAGTTAACTACATCATTAAGCCGCCCAACGGCTTCTTAGAAGCTTGACTTTATTCCTACAAACTTCTATCTTATAATACCAATTGTTACAAGAATTTTCGCTCCTTGTAGCCACTGCGACACTTGCCCAAGACAAGTCTTCCTTCTCAAGGTTAGCCCAAGAAAAAATAAGTAGGAATGCAAGATGAAGGCAAGGGAGAGTGGAGATAAGAGAGAAAGTATAACTCTCAATGAGTTTGAAAGAATGTGTTACAACCAAGCCTTAAGGCAAAAATCCATCCCCTCTTTCCAAGGGTCCCAACAGTCTCCTATATATGAGCCCTGAAAAATGACTAAGTGCACAAAAGGCCATCCTATGCGCCGAGACATGGGAGATAGGTATTGTGTCATCCCTATGCATGTCGGGTTGTATATTACCATCCTGATACCTGTCAAGCCATATAATGCCATCCCAGTGCATGGGTAGGTCATTTTCCCCTTCTCTAACATAGTACTATGCCTCGACATGGCTGGTTAAAGGTGTTGGCTGCCAGTCTCTAATTGGCAGGGTTGCCTCGGTCGCATGCACTAGTTCCTGCTGTGATGAAAGTCTTATAATCAATTTTCCTACCACACGCACGCTGCTCAATCAGCCTCTACCAAGCACTCGCGCTCACACCTAAGTTCCTTGGCGGGGCGAGGAACTATCTATTATGCATGTTTGCCTGTACAGACTTGCCTAGCCTTGCCTACCTACGCAGACTTGTCTTGTGTTGCTTGCCTGCTACGCCACGGCCACTCAATCATAGCACGTAACCATACTTGTGTACCCTCGATCATGCCCTATGGCCTTAATTGTGCCAAAAACCACTCCCACTCAAGTGCCATGGCCCATTATACAAATCATATGACTTGTCTTCGCTAAATGGCATTGTCCATGGCCATCCCTCGACCAAGTGGCTCGGTCACGCACGTGCCAAGGGCAAGACCCGCATGACTCCATCATAATTGCCTTAGTCAGAATCACAAGTAACCCAGTAATGCTTACAATCTTGACGTTTATAGAAAGCCCCTGTAAAATGGATAGTACACCCATCTTGGGCATGGGCAGCCTGATATGGATTTGGTCAAAGCCCTAAAGCCCATTTAAGCAAGTCATACATGCCCACAAATGCCTTTCCATAGCTCTTGTTACTTGCATCCCCTCTCTAATGGTAACTAGACATGGACACAAGCTAGTTAACCAAGCCCACCAAACCCAGGTTGATTTTTTGCTGACTTGTAACCAGGGTATAATACTTTTTTTTATTAAATATTTTTTTATTATTAGATTGTTAAAAAAACTTTGAATGTAATTTGTATGATTTGAACTTGGACACATTCCAATGCCACCACAATGCCACCAAACACTTTAACCATTCACCCTACATCTTTTTTATTAGATTATTATTAAAAATAATTAAATAAAAGAAAACCTCAAACCAAGTTTTTTTAAATTAATTTAAAAAATCATAAAATAAAAAACAATTTTAATAAATAAAAGATTGAAACATATTAAAATAATTTAAAATAACTTAGACAAATTATGAAGGGCTTACATTTAATTCATTTTCTTATCAAATTAAACTTCTTACATATTCTCTTGAATGTGACTTAAATTACTTATATATTCTCTTGAGCGTGGGAAATCAGAGTTCATGTAATTCTTTTCGTTTACATCAAAATTATCACTCAATTACTTATTTATTACTATTGATGTTTATCTAAGACTTAACTTCACTCTCGAATCCTCAAGGGCTATTAATATTTATTACTTATTTATGCTCATCATGTTGTTAGTAAAGAAGTCACCAGCTTCAGGGCTTCCTATCTTT
This sequence comes from Dioscorea cayenensis subsp. rotundata, assembly GCF_009730915.1. Lineage (NCBI taxonomy): Eukaryota > Viridiplantae > Streptophyta > Magnoliopsida > Dioscoreales > Dioscoreaceae > Dioscorea > Dioscorea cayenensis. Next base: position 52,460 of record NW_024086618.1, read on the forward strand.
GTTTTGTGTTATCAAATTTAAGCACACTTCCAATCATCTATGCAAATTTATATTTCAATGTTTAATGGTGATAATTAAGAACTTGATGTGTCCAACATGTTTTCACTTAGCTCTACATATTTACTCACATTATATTGCTAGTGTAAGACACACAAAAATATTTTTTATAGCTAATTAAATAAAATATAGTATAAGTTTTCATTATCTTGTTATTATTGAAGAGCATTAAAATCGTATTAATGAATTGAATGTTGTTAAAATTAACATCGAATAATTATCTTTATATATGTATATATATTCATCATTATTCACTAAGGTATGTTAGTGCAGTTGGTTAAGATTTTTTAAGTGATAGTAGAAATTCAAAACCCATGAGAGGTAAAAGTATACTCTTTTAAATGATTTTTTTAAATTAAAAAAAAAACATAACCAGCCTGGTTAACAGTGTCCAACAAGTGTGGGCTAGTTACAGGTTGGTGGCTCGGCCTGCTGGGTCAGTTGACTAGGTGGGTTTGTCCAGACTAGGCCAAATCTCAGTCAGTCCCCCTTTAATGGCAACATGTTGGTCCAAGTGATAAAGGTTTGAATCACTTAAGCAAGTGGTTTTGAGTTCAAATTTTTGCATAGGCAAAGAATACCAATTGTGAGAGATCTATCCCATTATACGGCTTTTAATACCTCACAAGACTAGTTTAGAACCCATAGATTCTAGAAAACTGATGGGTTAAAGACAAAATAGAAAGAAAAAAAAATGTATCCATATGTGGGTCCCATGTGCCAACAATGTGGAGGGGTGTTAAAATTAGATTACCCACAAAGCTCACCATGGCAAAACTACCGAGGAGTATTAAAACTTTTTGATATTAGGGTTTTCTAAATAGGTTATATGTTAAATTATTTAATTTATTTAAATAAAAATTTACTTATAGTAAATTAAACAATAGCTAAGTTTATATCCAACACATAAACTTAAAACAAATTCCGAAATATGATTACAAAACAAAAATAATCATGTAGTCATAAAAAAAGCTTTGGTATTAACTGTTAAAAAAAAATTGAGCGAGTATGACATCTACGTAGACAATTTTTTTACATAGATAATGCGAAGAAGTAAAGATATGTACCTCATGCTATAGCAATTTAAATCAATAGAAGCTATATGTCTTATGTCACTCTTGAAAACTACTATAGACTAGACAATTAAAAACCATAGTGCTACTTCAAATTTACATCATTCTTCCCTCAATATGTAGGGTATTTACAAGGACTCCATTTTAAATTTTTATCTAGATCAATATCCAAATACTGCTTAGGATTATCATAGAATTTTAATAATAAAGTTATAAACCACAATGGTCAATTTAACTATAAATTTAGACCAATACCAATGCAATATTAATTTTAAAAGGATTTAAATTAATAATATGTTGCAATAATTGAAAAGAAATGGAAGACCACAAGTTAAAACCATAGACATGTCAAACCATATTCCTAAAAATAAAACTTATTGCATTTTACTAGCTCAAGCTAAAATACTAGTATTCCATTGACAAAAGCTTAAATATGAGGAAACTTGAAGGATTGAAAGATATCACCCTAAAACAAAGAACACATCATATGAAAAAAAAAAACAAAAATAAAATAAGCATCTTAGAATTATATGATGCAATATTGTTTGGACTACCTCATCTTCACAACTAGCACAGTTGGAAATTCTAGTAAAACATAATCCTACGTTGCTTAAACTTTGAGAAAATTAGGAATGGACATAGGCAAGGTTGCAAGTGAGGATCCCACCTAACACACGTCCTCATCCATGGTAGGGATTCCCCATCTTTGTACCCAACTGGGTAAAATGGTGAAATCCCCTTATTCCCTTTTTTGCAAAGATCTCCACCCCAAATTTAAAATAATAATATACAATCATGGCATTATTTTAAAATTAAAGTAACAACAACAACAATAATATAAAAATTAATAAAATAATTATAACAATATAAGATATAATCCAATGTAATTGAAATACAAAACCTCAACCAAAAAAAAAAAAAATTCAAAACTCAAAAGTAAATTTTGCACATATTATTACTACATGATACAAAATAGCAAAGGAACCACTACAAGAAAATTGGTATTTCGCGGCGAGCATTTTGCAACGGTTTATTTAAAACTGCCTCGAAATATAGTATTCGCGACGATTATAGCTGCGGTTTACTAAACTGTCACAAAATGCATGCATTTACCGGCAGTTATTACTGTAACTGTCACTAAATGTAGCAATTAGTGACAGTTCAAAAAAACCCGTCGCAAAATGTTTGAATTTGGTGGCAGTTTTATTATAACCGTCGCTAAATGCATGCATTTTATGACAGTTTACAGGATAACCGTCGCGAATTGCAGATTTTTACTCCTTTTATTTTATTTTATATTAAAGTTATTTTTCCCTTTTATATTGAGATTAGTCTCATTAAATTAAATAAATTTAAAAATATTATTATATATTAATTAATCCCTCATTAATTATTAGCCTTACTTGATATTTCCACACTCATTTTTATTTTTTTAAAAAAAATCAACTCAAGTATGATTTCATTTGTAATCTAAGTTTTTATTTAAATTTAAAACACTTTGAATTTATTAAAAAAACTATTTTCTTTTTGCAGATTTTTATTTCGAATTACTATTTTTCCCATGAAATATATATATATATATATATATATTTCATGTTTGATATTTTTTTTGTTTCTTTTGAATGAAGCCATGTAATTATTTAGAGAATCCAGAGTATTTTCTTTCAAATTAAAATTATTATTTTAAAAATAAAAAATATTTTGAGAAAGAAAAAGGCTCAGGAAATCAAGTTGAATGTTATTGTTTGAAGTTCATTAAGCATATATGTGGATTATTATAAAATTTAAGAGAGTTGTAAGTTTAGCTGTTGTTGAATTAGAAAAAGTATATATAGGTTTGATTGGTATGTTGGGTGTCAATAGAGTTCATGCATGAGAACCACCTCCAAAAGAAAAGAAGGTCAAGGGTTCTTACAAATCAATACCGTTAAATGGGACAAAAATTGGCAACATCTAATTAATGAAAATTTATTAAAGAAGTTTGGTATACCATGTTCCACTGCCCCATGCTCATATTTATGTTTGAAATGGTTTCAGTATTTATATATTTATAATATTGCCAAAAAAACTTAGTTTTGCATTCTTGAATAACATACATATATATATATATATATATATATGGCAAAACTGAAGTGTTCAAATCATGTAAATTCTTTTTCATTATTAATACAAAAATAATATGATATGAGAGTGTTATATGTCTACAATTTTTATTTAAAAATAAATTAAATTGGGAAAAAAATAACTAGTTTTGATTTATGATTAATGTGAGAGATTTATTTACATATTATTTCACAAATAGAGAACATAATCAATTTGAATAATTATTATAATGAGATTTCAAAGTAAATTATGGCAATTGAACTCGAAATATAACTATAAATTTAGTAAATTAAAAAATAGTCAAATTGTGAGTAATCGTAGGGTTAAATTGCAAAAATGATGAAATAAATAAATAAATAAATAAACCTAAATTTTAAATTGCAAGAAAAAATAAATAATATTAATTCATTAAAATAATGTCTTCTTTTATATAGGTCAATTTATAATAATATCATTTTTTGTTGTAGAAAATCTTATTTTAAACCATGGTCCTTAAACTATCATGGCATTCCACATAAACGTAATATTAATTTTATTTAACAGTATCTTAACGTCCTTCCTGTTGCCATTTGCTTTGTTTCGATTGGTTATTTTTTTATTTTTTTTATGTGGATCCCACTCCACAAAATTAAAACCTCTTTATTCTTCCCTCAGTCTCACAGTATGTTATATTATATATAATATGTATAATATATTCATTATATATATTGTAATAATATATGGTGATATTCGTTATAAATTTGTTTAATGCTATATTAATAGTATTCATTATCTATTTAGTATGGATATATCAATTTATACTTTACATTATTATATTAAACTATGAATAGTATATATACTACATATATATTATATAATAATATAATTGTTATATATATTATTTAATATATATAGTAAAACATTATCAATCAATTATAATATAATTTATTTATTATACTATAAAATATGTATTTAGTTATATTATTATAGTTTCCTTAGTATTTCTTAAATGGTATACACACACACACACATATATATATATATATATATATATTGGTATATATATATATTGGGGTGTTTGTTTGTGGATAATAATATACCATTCGTTTTTGGTTTTTTTTTTTTGAGACTTTTTAAGGGGGTTTTTAAAAGTGGCATGCTATATATTTAGTATATATAATATTATGTATTGTATATATTGTATTTATATTGTATTTTTTAATATATACAATATATATTTAAAGTTTTTTTTAACTATATATATATAATATTAGTGTTTGGTTATTTTTCCTTTTTATTTTTTTAATCAATTTTATTTTTTAAATTTTCTTTTGAACAATTTGCTTCCCATTCGGTAAGCACCAGCTTCCATCCTAGTATTTTGTTAATTTATAACTTAGGTTTAGATATTTTATTTATTTAATTATTGAATTAGTTAGTTACTTAAAGTTAGCTATATCTATTAATTTAATATAAAATATTATTATAAATTGACATTAGGAGTCACTCACATTTTGAATAACATATAAATATTATATCCATATTTCAATTTCAATAAATAAGGGCATAGAATTTTAAAATTGCTTTGTTTGCAGTGAAAGGTTTATATATATATATATATATATATTTCACAACAAAGGTTTTAAATAGAAATAAAATATCAAAGTTAAACCTCTCGTTCTCAAAAGTTGGCTCCTAAAAATTCGAATCGCCCACCAAATCGAGCTCCTTCACCGTCCGCCCGTGCTCCTCTAGGGTTGTGGCCGTTGCTACATCCACGTTCGCGTCTGCACCCGCTCTCCTTCACAGGCCTGAACCCTCTCCAAGAGAGCTTTCTGGTATACCATCCTGAGCTCTTTCTTTGCCTTCAGGTTTTTCCTTTGTTCTTCTTGTTCTCATTCTATCTATGATGCTTATATTCTCTTGAACAAACAATCTCCAAGAAAGAATCACAATGAAAAGTAATAAAAACAACCAAGACAACGACAACTTCATTAATTTCATCTATTCTTTGTGTCCCTGCCTCCCTGTATATATTTTAAAGGAGGTCCATTAGGTTGGTCAAATGGGGACCATTTGATCATGCTGCTGTACTTCAAAAGCTATCAACAACTTATTGTTCCTTAGAATTCAACAATAACATATAAATATATAGTTTAGGTGTTGGTTGAGAACTCAAGGTTGTCATATCTAACGGCTATTCCCAACCATTTTAAACAAAGAAACAAGTGCAAAACAGAGGTCTGTTAGGAAACCCTAACCCTAATAATTACCATCCATGGATTAAAGGACTCTATATAACAAATGGTGTTTTTAACTTTTTATATAATAAATTAAAGGAAGTGGAGGCATGCAGGTATGGTCATGCTTTGGTGTGATAATGAGATTTGTTAGGACACCAAAAACCCTGAAAATAATCACTCTGATGAACTAGTTAGGCGAACCCTGACCAATAAATAGTTTTTGAATCATGAAGAAAGGAATGGGGACAGATAGGGAGAGCATGCATAATAATAATCATAATCATTTCTGTTGAGATATTACCAACACACACACAAAGATTTAGTATTTGTGAATTTAGGCTAATTTAACCCATTTAAATAAGCACACGAATGATGGTTATGCAAGTAACATTTCACGGTGCATTGATGCTGATAGTCTTAAAATCGTGGGGACATTCAAAAGTCACGATAGTCATATACTAATGCAGCAGTTTCTTCCACTAGCAATGCGTGCAGGGCTTGATAATAATGTATTTGCAATATTTCTTGAATTATGCACATTTTTTTGACAAATATGCGGTAAAGCACTGATAGTTACTGAACTGGATAAATTGCAAAGTCAAATTGTACTGACGTTATGCCACATGGAAATGCTTTTTCCACCATCATTTTTCACATTGATGGTGCATTTGGTGGTTCATTTGGTTGACGAAGCTAAACTTGGAGGTCCAGTTTATTATCATTGGATGTATCCAATAGAAAGGTAAATAATAATTAATCAATTCATTTGTAATTAATTATAACTATATCTAAATGTTTTATACCTATTAACCATATGATTTTATAGGTACTTGGGATTGTTAAAGTCATAGGTGCGTAACAAAGCACGACCAAAAGCATCTATTGCAGAGGGTTATTCTGCACAAGAAGTTATTACATTTTGTTCAAGATATTTAGACAATATCGAGACAATATGGAATCGGCCTGGACGTGTTGACGATGAACCTATCATTCCTCAACATCCAAATGGTCTTATTGCGGAATTATTTCTGTATATTGGAAAACTAGTTGGTGGTTTTACATGGTTTGGTTTGACATCCATTGAGAGAATGCAAGCTCATCGACATGTACTAATAAATTACCCTACAGTTGATTCTTATCTTCAGTGAGTATTATTAAGCATGTGCTTACACCCTATTGAAATTAAACTGGTGATTAAACTATCACATTAAATATCGCAGGGAATTTAGGATTGTTGCAAGAAGAAAATTAAGGACTCGAAGTAGAAATCCTATTGAGGTAGACAAGATGGTTCATAGAGACTTCAATCAATGGTTTGCAAATCAAGTAAGTAAGATTGTTATTGATAAAATGAATTTTATTTGAGATTTTACATTTAAGTAATTATAATGTCTTTAGGTCAACCAAGATCGTGATAGACTTGAAGATCCTAATAAAAGTTTGCTCATAGCTCTTGCACAAGGACCCATTAATCAAGCAAAACAAAATACTACATATAATGTTAATGGGTACAAGTTTTGCACTTTGAAATGCGAGAGAGGATTAAACACACAAAACAGTGGAGTTTTTGGCACATTTGGAACAAGAAGTTATTCAAGCATAAGTGATGTTAATATGTGGTATGGAGGTGTACCATATTATGGAAAGTTGGTTGACATCATTGAGCTAAATTACAATGGTATATTTACGGTGATATTATTCAAATGTGTATGGGCTAACACGACTCATCCTAGAGGTATAAAAACTGACAGCTTAGGTTTCACTTCTATCAATTTTACAAGACCTATACATACTGGTGAACATGAGGATGATGAGCCATACATTAAAGCTTCTGAGGCACAAATGGTGTTTTATGTTATTGATCAAAAGGAAGATGGATGGTGTATACCAATACATTTGAAACCTAGAGATTTGTATGATATGGGTGAGAGTGATGAAGATACCATGCCTATTATTGAAGCTTATCCATCACAAAATTTGGAAGTGTTATTTCCCGATGAAGATACGCATCTACGGTTGAGTCGAGATGATCTAGATAATCCAAATGATACACAATTTTCAAATATTGGCGAACATTTTGAAGCTGAAAACAACAATTAAATAATCTTTTGGCCTAAATTGGTAATTGTTGATTTTATTTACATTTATTGTGATATTCTATTGCTTCTAAATGTTATTAAACTGATATATATTCTTAAGCGAGTTATTTATAGGTATGCCGAGGACAAACGACACATCACTTCTAGCAATTCGTTAAATACTAATGAGGATGTCAGCCATTCCACGGGCCCGAGTATACCTCAACCAACACCAACCATTGATGCGCAAGAATATGAAGAGGCTCAAGTACATCCAGCTGATGTTGACACTACAGAGCCTCAACTTATCAGGGGCCGTAAAAGAAATACAAGAACATGGGACGTGCAAATTAATGGTGATTAACTTACAAAATTTATTTATTATAATCAAATAGATAGCTTTTGATATTTCTTTGTAAATGTAGATGGCAGCGGGGAATTAGAGCGACAAAAGATGCGAGCGATTGACATATTCTCTCTTCCACCAGGAGATAGAGTAGTTGTGGAATGGAATTCTCGGAACCAGCCAGTTGAATTTTCTGGAGGGATGCTCGCTCAATTTCTAGGACATATTGCAAGCAATTGGGAAAACTTCCCCATTGGATACGAGAAATGGCAAAAGATTCCCGAGTCCTATAAAAATCATGTGTGGAACAACATCATAAAGGTTTGGAGTTACATTCATAGTTAATATTATGTGGATTCCATTTTTTGGGTTATTTTTTAATGTGTGCTAATGTAGTTAATTATTTGTAGCCAAAATTGGAGGTTAATGATGGTGGACACAAGGATTATATTTTCAAAAGCCTAGCTAAGAAATGGCAGGACCATCGATTCCACTTATATAGCTATGCACATTGTGATCCTGTTGTTCCTCATGAAGCAAACATTGCAAAAAAAACCTCCAGAGATTCCTTTGGAGCAATGGGTGGCATTTGTCGATTATAGGGCTCATCCTGACACAAAGGTATGCCTAAATTTTTTTTATTACATTAATTTTTAGAGATTTTCATTATTATTTAAAAAAATCTCCAATTGAATTATGCAGGCAAAAGCAGCACAAAATACTAGAAATCGCATGAACCTAACAATGCCTCACACGTTAGGATCAAAGTCATTTGCTAGACTACAAAAGGAGATGGTTATTAATATAACAATTTTTAACTTTCTTTAGCATTGTACTCAACTTTATTTATAAATTAAACTTTCTTCTTTTTTTTATAGGAAACACAACTTGGTCGGTCTGTTACAAGAGCTGAATTGTTTCAAGCCAGCCATACAACATTGGAAGGAAGCTTTGTAAATGAAGAGGCAAGGCAAAATCATGTAAGTTAAACATAGTTTGATATGTTATACTCAATATTTAGATAATAATAGTCATTTAATATAAAATTTGTGTAATTTTACTTATGTAGGAAGATCTAATTAGCCGAAGTCAAAATTTTTCAGAAAATGAGGCATTTACTAGCGATTTTGGCAAAAATCACCCCGGTTATGCAAGAGGGTTAGGATTTGGAGTTTCCCCAACCCAAGTATATGGCTCATCGAGCAGCTCGAGTTGCAAATGTTATGCTACTAGGGTTACAACAACTAAAGATGATGGCCTTAAGTTCAACAAAATCAGGATCAAATAGCTTTTTTGACCCAACAATTAGCAAACCAAAATGCAAATTTAACACCTAATCAGGTTTTCTATAACTTTCTATTTTAAATCTATTATTTCATATATATATATGGTGATTCAATGGGTATTTTTCTATATATATCCATACTCAATTTTTTTAAAACACATAATATTTGTTCCGTTTCTAATAGGACAATGTGGAGTCTCCAGCTATTGGGAGGCGTTCCTCACAGGGTAGTCATTCAGGTTGAGGCGACTATAATTCAGACCATATTGCATAGGTACATGCCATTAATGCTTCATTTCCCCAAAATGTCATCCTTAAATATCTTGTATTTAACATACAAAATAGTAAATAATGTACTACGTCAATATTGTTTGGAGACTATGATTTAGATGTTTGGAGACAATGATAAAACAATTTTATCTATATATAGTCTTATTTATGTCAATATTGTTTCTATAATGTTTTATTTTTATGATTTGTGCATGAATAATTAGAGATTCGGAAAGGAGGATCAAAAGGGCATGATTGGAGAAGTGACAAAAACTTATCACAATTATCATTGAACTTGCTTTTGCTATTGTTTGTTAAGAATGAGAATCTTAAAATTCAGACTTCTTTGAGCGACGAATGTAGAAAATGTTATTATTTAATTATTGATTAACTTTCTCATATAGTGTTTTCATATGGCTTCAAGGTTTTAGCTAAGAATAGTTTTAATTACCACAAAATTGCACTTACTTAATTTGTTATTGTTAATTAGATTACATTGCATAAGCGCTAGTTCTTGTTTTTAAGTTTAATTAATTTTGCCTTACATTGTATTACTTGTCCCTACATTATAAAGTTATATATTTAGCCTTACATTCTATAACTTGTCCCTATATTATGTATTTATGTTAAGTTGTTTCTCTTGCAGTCATTGAGGACTTACATGTGGTTATTTTGCAACTATGAACAATTGAAAGGGGTATGAAGTTATGTAGTCATTCAAACTTTAGTGTGCAATTTATTTGAGAACTATGCAATATTTTGTTGAATGGAATTGTTTGTTGAATGTTTATAAACCATGTTTGACAATTATTTGAGGACAAGTGTGCAACATTTTGTCGAGTGGAATTATTTGTTGAATGTTTCTAAAACATGTTTGATATTTATATGGTAACAAATGTGCAACATTTTGTTGAGTGGAATTGTTTGTTGAATGTTTATAAACCATGTTTGACATTTATTTGGGAACAAGTGTGCAACATTTTGTTGAGTGGATTTTTTGTTTAATATTTCAAAACCATGTTTGACATTTATTTGAGAATAAGTGTGCAACATATTGTTGAGTGGAATAGTTTGTTGAATGTTTCTAAATGATGTTTGACATTTATTTGAGAATAGGTGTGAAATATTTTGTCTTGTAGGATTGTTTCTTAAATGTTTGTAAATAATGTTTAACATTTATTTGAGAGTAAGTGTGCAAAATTTTGTTGAATGTTTTGTTGTTATTTTTACAAATCTTATTAGACAAGTCATGTATTATTTTGTTTAATGTTTGTAAGCAATTTTTTTGTTCAATTTTTACAAAGTGTACAATTAATTTCATATGATCTTTAAAAGGTTGAACAAATTTGTAGATAATACTTTTGGTTTGATTATTGTTGAATTATCAATAACTTTTTCATTAGTTTTTTTATATTTGAAATGAATACATTTGAATGATACGAATGACAAAAATTGGGATTATTTAAAATATTATAAAAAACAGGTAAGCATTTAAAAAAATCAAAATAATAAAAAAATCATTTATTTGTATCTCGCGGCGGTTTTCTAAACGTCGCAAAATGATTTCATAAAATAATATAAAATTTTAAAAAAATCACGACGATTGTAAAAAAGCGTCGCGAAATGTACCCTACTACATTTCACGACATTCATATAACTATCGTGAAATGCAGGTCATTGTAATATGTGACAGTTATAAAACCGCCGCAAAATTAACAAATAGTGCATTTCGCGACAGTTCACAAACTGTTGTGAAAGGAAACCTGTTAAACAACATACGCATTTTACGACGGTTTTAAACCACCGTAAAATGAAGAGATGGTGCATTGCGCGACGGTTATAGAACTGCCACAAAAGGAAACCTGTCAAACAACATACGCATTTCGCTACGGTTATAAAACCGCCGTGAAATGTAGATTTCAATTTGCGGCGGTTATTCCGGCGGTTGTTTTAAACCGCCACCAAATGCTTCGCGACGCTAGTATTGGTGGCGGTTTATGAACCGCCATATAAGGGATTTCACGACGGTTATAACCGCCGTTAAATGCTATAAAAACCACCGCGAAATACCAGTTTTCTTGTGATGAACAACGATATCATTTTTTAGAAAAAGAACTAAATATTAAATTAAGAAATCCTTAGTCCTTGCTTAATGGCAAAAGAAAGAACTAAATAGTTTAAGCATCTTAAAATTCCAATGCCAAGCAAAGATACACACACTGAGCATTAAATACTCCAAACTCTAAGTACAATAAGCATGCAATGCCTCCAAAAAACATTTAAAAAACTCTTAAATGACGCGCATATTCCTATATCATACAAAAAAACTAAGGCACAATTAATAATATTAATTGTTATACCATTGACTCAACTCCACCTATTCAACTTCGATCTCTTCCATCTTTTCGAACATCAAATTGAAATATAAATCAAGCAAACAAAACTATGTAAGTTTTATTTTCATGTAAGGTGAATGTCACAAGTTCTATTTGGAAATTAACATGATAACTCAGAATGTAAATTGAAGTTGACACTGTCGCCTGATAAAAATGAATATTTTACTATCTTATGATTGAAGATTGAGAAATTAAGTTCATAAAATTCAAAGTGTCACTATATCCCACTTGAAAACAATATATATATATATATTAGAAGATCTGGAACTTAGGGTGCTTTTAGTTTGCGGAATAGGAATAAAGGAAAATGAGATAAGGGAGAATGGGATTAGGGGCAATTAAAATGAGGGGAATAAAAATAGTAATAAAACATTGTTTGGTTAGAGGAAATGGGAGTGTGGAATAGGAAAAAATATGAAAAAGAATTGTGGTAAAATTATTTGTACACCCTTTACAATAAATAAATAATATTATATAAAATAATGGATGATATTTAATTATAAATAAATTTATTAGATTATAAAATAATTTGAATAATGATTATAATTACATATCTTAATTAAATTAATTTTATACCTTTTTAAATATCATATAAAAAATATTTAAATAAGCTAATTCATGTAACTATTATACATTTTAATTGTTATAAGTAAATAGTTTAATTAAATAAATTATTTTGTTTAGATAATTAACAATAAAATATAAGTGTGTATTATCCAATTAAAAAAAAACAAGAATGAAAGAAGTACATCAAGACACTACAAGAAAACAGCCCACTACCGACGGAGCTTTTCTGACGGATTTCTTTCCGTCGGTAATATTTCCTTTTACCGATGGAATTACCGACAAAATACCGACGGAGTTTTTTATTGTTTAAAATTTTAAAAGCGACCACATTACCGAGGATAACATTGACAGATTTCTGTCGCCAAATTACCCGCCATATTTTTCCCTTGGCGCCAAAGGATTGCCGACACAATTTCTTTATTATTACTGACGGAATTCCGTTGGTCTAATTAAATACTTTTACCAATGGATTTGTACCGACGGAAGTCCATTGGTATTGTATGGTTCATGCTAAATTTTCAGGGCTAAAGTTTAACTGACGAATATGTTAATGTTATTAACAATGGAATTGCGTCGGTATGAATTTCTTATAAGTACCGAGGTATCAATAGTGGCAAAATTTCGTCGGTAATAAGTTTTAATATTACCGACAATAGTATACGGACGGAATTCTGTTGGTATACTACGTTGGATATTTTTATTGTAGTACCAACTTAGGATTACCGACGGAAGTTCTAAGTTTTTTAATACTACTTATTATCTAAAATTTATTTATATTAATTATTATTTATGTTAATAAATTATTATTTATATAACTTATTATAAAAAAATAACTTTAACTAATTTTATGATAATAAATAAAAAATAATCATTAATTTATGTTAATCATTAGTGTTAAATTAATATTTAAATTATAAAATATTAAGTTAAACATCTTTTGTTTCCAGTTTTGATTTGATTAGCTATATCTTAAAAATTAGTGTAAATTATTTTTTCAAATTTTTCATGAGGTAAAATCATCAAAGTAATTTTTTCTTATAATATTAGTTGGAAATTATATATTTGTTAGTTGGAGTATGTGCAAAAAGACTAATGCACATTGTGATCAATAAGAAAGTAAAAGTTTTAATTGATAAATAATAAAAATTTAGTTTTTTATTATCTTAAAATTTAAGAGATAAATTATTAGTTTGAAATAATCTCCACCATTGATTGTCATGATCAATGGTGGAGATTGTTCATGGTAAAGAAACCTATCCCTCATCTCCCAAAACTTTCCTTCATCTCCAAGGTTGCCCCATTTGCGCTGGATCCAAGTGTTCAATCTCCACTCCAAGCACAGCATCCACAAACCACCACTGAGCAAGCTCATACTTTGCCACAATTTCATCCCACACCCCTTCCTTCCCCTTCATAACCTCCTCCAACTTGACCCGGTTCTCTTCACCTTCATACCCAACAAAATCCACTCCAAATTGTTCTGTAAGTATCCGCCAAATTTGCTTCCATTTGAACACATCACCATTGCTACAATTAAAAGCTTCATTTTTAGCAAAAGGATCAATTGAAACCCATATCACTGAATCCCTCCCAAGTCATCCTTCTCCCAGGCCACCTCAACAAGCCCTCATCTGCGCTGGTGCCGCCAGCACCGGATCCCACACTCAGATTTATCCGCCCTCATCTGCGCTGATGCGGCCATCGCCGGATCTTGCTCTCTCTCTCTCTCTCTCGCTCTCACTCTTTGGATTTCAGAGGTATGAATTCAGTTCATCGGACGAGGAATCTACAACTCGGATCACTTCTGAAGGTTATTCAAATTGATCTCATTTCAATTGTTTTGTTTCTGTGACTGATTTTGTTCTATGCTGTTTGGCTTTAGAACATGTTTCCCCCTCTCTCTTTGTTTTTTATAATTTTAAGTGCTTAATTTGGTTATTTAGAGCTTAAATGATTTATTTGTGTATGTATGTATGAAGTTATAAATGGTTTTTTTTTTCTTCTTCTTCAATTCGGATGTTTTGATCATCTTCCCCCAGTTCTATGTTTTCAAAAGAACTGGTTTTTAAAGCTAGCCATGGTTTTCTCTTCATCAGTATGAAGTTAAAGAGAACAAGTGGGTCTACATTCATTTTTTTGTTTTCTTTTACACTGCTCCTTGTCTTTATCTTTTTCTTATTATCCTTAGCTGGCTTTAATGATGAGAGTAGGTGACATTGTACCAGTAGTTCAGGGATCCCTATTGATATTGTGCTTCATTCAACAAAACACTATATATTAACTAACATGCAAGGCACATTATTCTCATGCATGTAAAATATTTATATATAGATATATAGATATATAGATATATAGATTTCATTATTACCTTATGTAAATCATGTATATGGTCATGTCTTTGAACTAGTGTGACGTTGAAGTTCTTTTCTTGTTCAAGGAATTAAACATGCAGTGGAGAACAATATCATGATGTGTATCTGCATTGAAATCTGGAAAGGATATTGATCAGCTGATCAAGATCTTCAAAAGCATCTTCATTTCAAGGATATGTGTCCATCCATTGCTATGGATTTCTCACTTGATTCAACTGCAACTGCAAGCTACAGTTGCAGTTTCTAGGATATTATATATTATAATTTTAGATTATTATGATATATATGAATGATTTGAGACATGAAAATTATTTCTGTGCAATGGTGTGATATATATATATATGTGTGTGTGTGTGTGTGTGTGTGTGTGTGTGTGTATCTAGATGAACATTTCTATCTAACACCCAGCATTATTGCATATTAATTATATTCCTTGTGATTAACAAAAAGATTACCTAATTCTTCTACAATGAGTTTATAATATATAGCTATTAACTACCACGTTTCCTAATTAGTTGAAACCAACTAAGACCTTCAAGAAGATAAAATCATCATTTCAAACCCAAAAAATGAGATTCCTCTCAAAATGGGTAGGGACGAGATGCAGGCATGGAGGAATTCTAATCCTTCACATGAATATTGTAGTATCCTTTACTGGATAACAAACAAGGTGTAATAGTGGGAAGGAAAAGTATTAACTTGCTACCAGTTCATATTCCCATCATTCGAACACACTCTTAAAGTTCAATTTGATTAAGCTTAAGTTAGGAATACAATATTTGGTAAAATATTGAATACAAAATTTGATAACCAGATTCCATAACTTAGTTTTGAACTTTTGGTTATTAATGAATATAATATTTGATGGCATACCTCTTCATTTACTTTCGTATTATTAGTCATTGGGTAGCATTAAGAATGAGCAATTCAAAAAAAATCTATAAGCATCAATTATCAATTAAATCAACTACTATGAACTCTAATATAAAAAGTGAAATCACTCATAAAAATATATAATAATTATACACTTTTTTTTATGCTATTTTCATATCCTTCATAGGAGCCAGTATCCAATTTTGTGCACATATTAATTCCTAAAATATATTCATATGTAGTTTGTTGTAGTGTGGGCTTATAAATCTTTCACTTATACTAGTCGCTATTTTCAAGCTATAGTAAATACTAGAGTTGCCAAAATGTCTCTAGCAATTAATTGCAATGTAAGATATTTAAAGGCTAATTTAATCTAACTTAGAAAATCAAAATCATCTTTTCTTGGTATCAGTCACTCTTCTAAATAATGATCCAATTCTACGCACATACTGCTACTTCCAGACTCATAAGAAGCAACACACAAGTCAAAATTGAACATTCAATCCAATGTTAGCTCTACCATAACTAAGTGATAATTGTGTAGGATTATTTATTGATGACTCAAATATTAAACAACTATATTCACCAATCTTAAACTTTGATGAATATTCATTAACTCATAACAAATATTGAAAGTTTTAGCGACTTCTATCTTTGTCATTTCATCACTGTAAATAAAAGAAAAATAATATTATGAAAGCTTGATCTTGTATCTAGTATCTATAATAGTTGTTACATCCATAATACCATGAATTGGAGCCTAATATTTATCATTTTTTGTACCATTTTTTATGCCAAAGATAATATAATATTATTACTATTTTTAATGCCATAGGCTAATATAATTATCATTTTTTGAGCCTAATATAATATAATTAACCCTAACATTGCTTGCATATTTTGGGGGAAAAAGATTAGTAGTCCTTTTTAATTAGTCTTAGAAAATGTCTACTGATATCATATTTTTAATTTATCACATATTTGTGTAGCCCTTTCTCACTCTTCATATAATAGGAGACATTTGTAAAGTGGCTCCCTTTGTTTTAGGCACTTACAAACATCTTTGAAACTAATAGCACCATCAAGCATCAGATAGGTATAATTCCAACTAGTCTTTGTTGCACTTACAAATTGCATTATTAACCTCATGCATTTAGCTAATAATCATGCATTTTTCCTAGCCTTCATAATGATTTTTCTTCTCTTTTTGTACAAACTACTCTCTTTAGTTATTTTAATAATAGAATGCTGGAATTGGCTAAGAAACCTGGAGACTGTGAAGATACACAACTCGTTTGTGGTCTGCGAGAAGTACTTGTGGTCTGTAAAGTTATATAGGGCCCAGCTTCTATCTCTGGCTATAAAAAGGGACCAAGAGTGGGGTTTTAGGGCAAAAAAGGCAGGAGGAAAAGGGGGCAGTTGGAAAAAGAAGAAAAGAAGCTCTGAAGACCTTGAAGAAGGCTGAAGAAAGAAAGGAGAGCTGGAGATTGAAGATTAGAGCTCTGTAGACGTCATAGGGAGGCTCCTCAGCCTCGTTGTGCTGCTTCCTGCAGAACTTCTATCCTTCCTATCTTTTCTTTGTAACTGAGATGATTTGTGTGTAGAACCTTTCTTAGGTTTGGGATCAGCCCAAGGTGTTGAGTGTGTGATGTGTTGATACTCTTTTTGTATGGATCTTTCATGCTTAATGGTAGATTTCTGATTTGTGTACACAGCTTGTGATTGTGAAAGCATTGCTTGCTATCTTAGAGATCTAGGTTGACTGAAAGGATAACTTGGGTCTTTGAACCTCTTTAATCACCCTAAATTTACTTAAAGGTAATTCTTGAGGGTCTTTTGCTTAATCACTGTAGTTATTCAGGTTTTGAGAAGGTTTATCTACCACGAAAGTAGGAGATGGCCCAATTAAGACCTAACTTGTTATCTCTTGAAAGAGAGTGACTAGTAGCTTAGGATTAATGCCCTTCAAGAGATCTACCCAAATCTAGTCTAGATACAGCACATCATTCATGTTGCACCTTGTGGTGAGTTCCCAAACCTAAGTCTATTTTAACCTGAAGTGTAATCCACAGCCCTGTGTTTCTGTAGCCTTGATTGTGTTTTATTCTCTGCTTCTTGTTGTTTCCAATTCCTACCTTTTTAATTGTCTAGATAACCCTTTGTTGCAATAGGTTGGTAATCATACTTGGTCCTCGTGGGATCGATACTTATTTACTACTTGGCAAAACCGTGCGCTTGCGGTTGTGCAACAGTCTTACAATTTAGCTAACTTCTTAGTGTGAGGAATTTTTAACTGACATACTGTTTCTTCAAACTTTTCATTTTTTTTAGGTATAGCACTCCAAAAATAAGCACTATAACTAAGTTTTTCAATAACTTCAAAATTAATTTTTGAACCATCTTTAACAATCAAATTCAAACTTATTTACAACAATGCATATGCAATAAATTTCTCATCAAACCAAATATTATTACTTAATAACTTGCTCAAAATTAAATTCACCATTGAGTTATTGGTTAAACATTTATCTAATATATTAATAAACACAATTTGTGATCAAGATTCTGATCCATCAAATAATTATTTAGCACATGACAACACATATCAATAGTATGTTAGCAAAATACACAAATAAACCTGATTAAATAAATTAAGAAATAATATTGAAGCCATATACATTAAGTTGTAGTAATTAAGCTCTTAGCAATCAATAAATTGATTGAATAAATTAAAATATGAATAGGATGTTCGATGCTATATTCCTAGCAAATTGACTATAAAATTAATGTGATTCATATGCAAGCACACATTTTAATTAAATAAAAAAAAACTAGTACTTGATGATCCCACTATATTAGCTCCAATTAGCATCAATGGAATATGTTGTAATTGCTATAAATCATTTTTCTATTGCTTAAAGTCCACATGTCTATTGTAATTGCAAATCTACCTTCCAACATTGCTATCCAAGGCATATACTACAAATAAAGTGTCAAGGGTTTTGGAACCTATCTTCGTGGTTCTAGGACTAGGAATTTTGACCTTAGCCAGACACCCTCACACTTTGAAGTAGATGAGCTAAGGGGCTCTTCCTTTTCAAAGTTCATAGGGTGTTGTGCTTCGGTCTTTAAAAGGAATTCTATTTAGGATAAAACAAGTTGAAAGCAAGGCCCTTCCCCAATAAGTTCTCAACTAATCCAGAACTTGATAGCATGACATTTACCATCTCCACCAAGGTTTCGTTATTCCTTTTAACAACGCCATTTGACTTAGGTGTATAAGAAGCAGTAAATCATGCACAATGCCATTTTCTTCACAAAATGAAGATATGGCATTGGAGGTATGCTCTCCACCTCTATCAGAATTGAGAACCTTAATAGTTTTCAGCTTCAGCTTTGAAAACCATGAAGTTGCTAAAGGCATCATCTTTGGATTTGATAAAGTTGGTATAGCAAAATTTGGCATGATCATCTATAAAGGTAAGGAAATACCGATTTCTAGCTTTTGTAGGAGTTCTACAAGAATCACATATATCACTATGAATTAAATCAAGTAAATTAGAATTTTCATTGATGTGTTGGAAAGGTTTTTTTGGGTAGTTTGTCTTGGACACAAATTTGACATTTACAATCTTGATCAATTTTGGATATAGGAATCAAGTCAAGGTTCATTAACCTCCTAACAATTCCAAAATTCACATGACCCAGTCTTCCATGCCAAAATTCACAAGATTCAACATTCAATATAATGGATGAAGAAAAAGAACAATTAGAACTTTCATTAAGAGATAAATTAGAGGGTTCATAAACTTTGAGTCTAAACAAACCACCATAAACAAAACCTTTACTAACAAACAGATTTCCTTAGGAGATTACAAAGTAATTTGACTCTAATAAAATTTTATAATTGGAATGAATGAGAATAGAACCAATAATAAGATTTTTTCTAATATCAAATACATGTTGAAGGTCTAATAAAGTGAGGATTTTTCCAAATGTCATCTTTAAGTCAGTTTGTTCTCTCCTTAGTGTGTGTGCTATTAATCCAATTTCTAAAGTCACGCATCATCCAGTTGTGACCTATTAAGTGGAGAACTAGAGATGATCAATTCAAACATGAAAGTTAGCACCAGGGGCAAGAAACTGCTCTAGGTTATAAAAAGTAAAATTAACAGAAGAAACTTATGAAACTGAGCTAAAGTGAGTCTTAGAGAACGATACACCCATCTCAAGCACATTTATTTGTGGTTTGGGTGAATTAGAATTTTTCTTGATAGGTTCTAAGCTAAAGTGAGTCTCAGAGAATGATGCACCCATCTCAAGCACATTTATTTGCGGTTTGGGTGAATTAGAATTTTTCTTGATAGGTTCAATCTTCCTGAAGAAGCAATCTCAAGCAATAGGTTGGTCCTACCACAAACAAAGCAATGTTTAGGATTTTTTTTTTAGAATGTTTAGGAGCAGAACATTTAGGGTGTTGAAGATTTTGAGGATGAGAGTTAAGAGGTTTGCCCTTGGCTTTATAAGATTTCCATTTAGGGGAAAACTAACGACGATCTCTAGGAGAAGGATGTGAACTCTTTGGGCTATCACTATTTTCAATTAAGTAAACTCTGCTTATAGGAGGATCAACACTCTTAGAGAAAATTTTGGTTTTCTTCCTCAATCCTAATGGTAATGTAGACTCCCATAAAGTTCAATGAATCAATCTTATATCTAAGACCATCATCAAAACTTGAGCAAGATGGTAGGATCTTGTTCAAGAGAATTGATATAATGTGATTCTCATTATAAATAGTACCAAATTTCTCTATTGCACTAAGGTAATCCTGAAAAGTTTGAATTTGCTCTCGTATGCCAATTAAATCTATCATCTTGTAGTTTTCCAACTCTACACTCAGATGGCTAATTCTAGTTGCATTATTAGGACCATACTCCTCTAAGGCAAGTCAAATATCTTTAGAATTCTTATAATGAAAGTATTTGTTATAAAGATAATCATAAGGAATGGTAAGATTCTATGGCGACAATGAAAATCAACTCCTCAAGAGTTTTTCTAGGAGTTAAAGAACTAGAAGTTTGATCTATAGTTGAAATGGATAATTGATGTGTTCCATCTCGAGTAAGATTAGAAGAATCAGAATCAGGATTTAGAGCAAGGACTGTGTGAATCCCTTAAGTGAAGAGCCATAATTTTGCTTGATTTTTCTACCTCCTAAAGTTTATCTTCCCATCAAATTTAGCGGACCTATAAGAGGCATCGGATTGTGTTTTGGATAAATATATATTTTTGAAATATAGTGAAAATTACAGGTAAAAGGCAAGTAGGGTGAAAGAATTTAGTAAATAGTGATAAGCAAATTTCTACAGTAAATCAAGACGCATGTAATTGCAGAAATTAACTACTTGGGATTAAATTGAAATGAAGTAGTTTAAATCAATAAAATGCTGATGAAATAATATAAAAGGAACATTACATGTAAGGTAGTGTGATTTAAGATTGCAATAAATAATAATATTGATTAAACAATAAGGCAATATGAATGCTATATATATATAGATATATTTTGCGGGATAGATTGCATGCAAATTAAGATGATGGATTGCATTCAAATTACGATGCAATGATTGGATATATATATATATAAGGGATATAATGAAGCTAATTTAAAGTATATTATGGGGCGATGCCAGAAATTACATGGATCGAGGAGGGGAGATGGAGCTACAAATTTTAAAAAATAAAAATTCAAATAACAGAATTTTATAAGTTAAAAATCCAAATAATACTCTAAGAAAAGTATTATAAAATACAAAATAAAAATACCACTAATGACTGTTAGGGGGGAGGTGAATCCTTCGATTTTGCATGTTTTGAAAACATTACAACATTATTTATTCATGAATTTTAGCAAACATTTCTAGCTCAATATAGCATACCATCATATTGTTCAAGCATTCATCCCCTATTTTGTTTTATAAATTTGTTTTGATGATATTCATTGTTGAGAACCGACGCACGCCAACCACGTGAATGGTTTAGTGCACACAACATCACAAGTGTATGGGTTGTCAAGTAATACCTCATGGGTGAACACGAGAGTCATATTCCTTAGGGAACGGTGAGAGGCTCCTATTACTTCCTTTTCACTTAATCAATAGCCTAACATCTATGATGTTTCTTAGATCTACTTCTACAACTAATTGCTAAGATACAATTGAGGATCGTGGAGTGCAATTGGAAGGTGTGGGGTGCCTATATGGCAATCCCTCCAACAATTACTTATGATGTATAATAAATTATGACAATTGTGATCTAGCATTGGACCGAGGGAATTCAGAGGCCTACTAGTCCCTAGCTCTTGGCAACCAGGTCTGAAGCACTAAGAACTTAAGATGAAATCTCTTCCACCCCAGCCTCCTATGTTCATCTTAAGATCAAAAACTTCTCTAAAAGGTAATCAAACCTTAATCCAGAAATCTAGCAATGCCTAATCTCTTAGTGCATGCATAGATCTAACAAGTCATAGGTGTTTTAATGAGTGGGAATCTTTTCCTTACAACATCGACAGAATAACATTAAACAATCATGCAATGAATCTAAGTTAACTAGATAGATTAATGAATTGGCAATAAGAATTCACAAGTAAGAGTTAAGGTACATTGACATACAATTCCCCTCGAATTGGGGTCCTATGGATAAAGAATAAAGATTGAAAAATATAAAATCCACATGAGAAGAATAAAGAATCCTAAAATTAGCTTCCTCCAATAGATCTCTGATGGTTGAGGTTGAGAAGATCCCAAGGACGTCAAGACTGTGCCAAATCTCTTCGTACGTCCTCCACTATCAATATGTGTTGCTTCCTCTTGAGAAATTCGTTGAAATCTGCTGAAATAACGTTGATCCTCATTTCCAGCCATAGTCCTTTACAGAAATCCGTCTGCCTCTAACTAGTTTGGCAAAAAGAATTCCCGTTTTGAAATAAAACCTAGGGCTATTTATAGATCGATTCCGTCACACGGTCACAACAGCCGTTGTGATCAAATTTGATTTCTTAGGCCATAAGTCGCGTCCTAGAATGGTTTGCTTCTTGGTGTTGTCTACTATAACCACGGCCATTGTGAGGGTCATTGTGCCTCCTGTGACATCTTCCCGTAGTCTTGAACACTGGCACGATCGCTCTTGAATACTGGCACGATCGGACCACGGCCATGGTGATGTTATGTTGGTTGTGTTTTGGTCTGATTTGCCTCGAATTGCCTCCATATTTGCTTCTTTGGCCTTGAAATGCATTTAGAACCCATGGTAAACAAAAGAATGAAATTATGTACTAGTTTGGTGCTAAACATATAAAATTTTGTGTTAGAAGTAGTGTAAATGATATGTAAAATATGCATATTCAAGCACTTATCAAGAATGTTCTTTCAACTGTTGTTATTGTCACCGGTAAGATAAATGGCAATTTGATAAGGTGATAAACCAATGAAATAGTCAAATGTTTATCAAATTGAACCATCTTCACAGTAAGACTTGCAAGATCATGACAACTTAAAAAATCAGAATTTTTTCTCACATCATGAATATATTTGAGAAGTTTCTTTTTTCAAAATAAGATGATCGGATGTGGAGAAATCATTACAATTAATTTGAGCAGGTCGAACAAACATACCATGATTGAATCTGCAAAAAGAGTTTTTTGGATCAAGATAAATAATGCATCTTAATAACTCTATAGAAGTTTCACTAAATTGGGTATTCATCTCAATAGTAAGTAAATCAATAATGGCAATAAAGATCTCCGAATGATAATGATGATAATAAGTAACCAATTTTCCTCCACATCTTGAACGACCTCGAATTGGCATACTATCTTCCATATTAGGCACTAAAACTGACATTACAACACAGAAGCTCATGACTTCTTCTAAAAAGTAACCCATCCATTTTATCTCAAGTCTTGCATAAGTTCTTTCATAGTTACAATCAACCTCATTTCATTAACAATGTTTTGATCTTTCTATTGGAAGGTATTTGACAAGTCATTGGTTAATCCCAATACTGTGATCATCAGATTGAAGATAAATATAAAATTTAAAGCTCTCTATCCTTTGTATTAAACCCGATGCTATGCCTCTTTGTTCTGCAACATCCCCACATTACACACATTCCCTAACATCTCTAATATTAACTCCCATATAGTAAATGGGTGGATTAAAGTTGTATAATGTGAGCCCCACCGAGTATCATCAGGTCTTGCAAGAATTGTCTCTTGATGTTGGCCCCTTCTTGTAAAGATCTCACCTCTCTCGAATTTATCCACAATCTTAACATGGTACTTCTGAAGCAACGTGACAGATACGGGACAGATTAAATCTATATATACCACAAGTGCATGGGTCATCAAGTAATACCTCGTGGGTGAGCATGAGGGTCATATTCCTCAGGGAACGATGAGAGGCTACTATTACTTCCTTTTCACTTAATCAATAGCCCAAACATCTATGGTATTTCTTAATTTTACTTATACAAATTAATTAATAAAATATAGTTGACGATCGTTAAGTGCAATTGGAAGGAGTTGGGTAATTGTATGACGATTCCCTCAATAATCACTTGTGAAAATAGCGTTGAAAGGTGATAATTCAATCTAGTATTGGACAGGGGAAATTCAAGGGTCTACTGGTCCCAATCTCTTGGCAACTAAATCTAAAACACTAGGTACTTAAGATGAAATCTCTTCCACCCCAGCCTCCTATGTCCGTCTTAAGTTCAAGGACTCCATTAGAAGAGCTAATCAAATCGCATGCATAGATCTAACAGAGCATGTTTATTATAATGTGTGGGCATATCTTCCTCACCATATCAATAAAGTATCATTAAACAAGCATGTAATGAATCATAAAAGACTAGAAAGAATATTGAATTGCCAAAAAAAATTCATAAATAGAAGTTCAGGTACATTGACATGCAATTCCCTTTGAATTGGGATCCTATAATGGATGTACAAGTATAAATCAATAAATAATAATCATCCAAAGAAAAAGAATAGTAAACGAATTCCTAAACTAACTCCCTTCAATAGGTCACCAATGGTTGAGGTTGAAAAGTTCCCAAGATCGTCAAGAAAATGCCAAATCTCTTTGCGTGCTATCCACTATTGATGCATGTTGAATCTTCTTTGAGAAAATCACTAGAATCTGCTGAATGAATGATGAAATTCATCTCCAGCTGCCTAGGTCTCCAGAAATTTGGCAGCCTCTCCCAATTTTTGGCAAAAAATCCCCCTTTACTTGTAAAGCCTAGGGGTATTTATAACCTGAGTTCGCCACGGCCTTACCACACCTGTTGTGAAGGCCATGGTGAGTAAGTTATGTTACTTGGGCCGCAAGTTGCATCCTGACACTGTCTATTCTAGCGTTGTGTGGATTAGTCACGACTGTTGTGGAGGTTGTTATGACTTCTGGGTTGTTCTCTGTAATTTCACCCTAACAGGGCTTGAGAATGGTTATAATAGGAGTGGATAACGGCCGTGATAAGATGTCACTATATTTGTTGTGAGCTGTGGTGATGCTCTAGTTCAGCAAGTTGATCTGTTTTGCTTCGAAACACATCTATATTTGCTTCTTTAGCCTTAAGATGGAATAAAAACTCATGGTAAACACAAGAATGAATATATGTACTAGTTTGGTGCTGAACATGTAAAATCTTATGTTATTATAAATAATATATAAAATATGCACTTTCAAGCACTTATCACAACGCATATCTCTTTTTGCAAGAAGTACCAACAATGTTCACAATCATAGTGACATAGTTGAAAAAAATCACTAATAGCCAAAATGTTCCTAGCAACAATAATGACAACCAACTGCAATTGATGGACAAAGTAATGGACATAAAAAGCAAATAAATTTTCATTCAAAATTAATGTCTTCAACCGATTAAATTTCCCTTCCATATTAGAGGCTTCATCATATCCCTGCCCTCTTAATCTAGAAATAGATAAACCACAACGGGCAAATAATCTATTCAAAACTGCCTTTATTGAAGGGGCTGAAGTATCAGCAACATGTTCAACAACAAGAAATCTTTCAATTACTTGCCCTTGCTTATTCAAAAACCTCACAATCAC
This sequence comes from Dioscorea cayenensis subsp. rotundata, assembly GCF_009730915.1. NCBI lineage: Eukaryota > Viridiplantae > Streptophyta > Magnoliopsida > Dioscoreales > Dioscoreaceae > Dioscorea > Dioscorea cayenensis. The sequence continues at coordinate 78,238 of NW_024086618.1, forward strand.
AGTCATTTGCTCTTTTATTGATGTATCATGAGACTCATCAAGAAGTATAGAGAAATGACTATCTCTAATCTTATCAATAATGGCTTGCATGGTCACTTCTGCACAAGCCCTCACTAACTCTTTTTGTATTTGTGGAGAAGTCATTTGATTATTTCCAGGAGCATCTTCATTAATCACATGACCAACAATTTCAACTTTCGTCCCATACAAATTCAACATCTCTAGAAAGTTGCCCCTATTTGTGGAACTAGAAGATTCATCATATCCACGAGAAGTAAGACCTTGCTACATCTAACAACACGTAAAACAACAGTGGCACGAGCTCTATATGTAATCTCTATCTCTCTACTATAAGAAAAGAATATATGCGACATGCTTTGCTTCTAATTTTTGAAATCCTCACAATGTCGCCTTATATTGTTGTGGTTGCTATTAACTCCACCAACATGCTCAATGAAAGCTTCCATTGCTTTCTTCCAATTGCCAAACCTTGTCTTTGTGAAGGCATCAATCCCAAATTTATCACCCCTTGGCTGCTTAAAAAGATAACAATAGAAACAATAAGCTACATATTTCTCCACACTATGTCGAACCAATCAAATTTCTAAAACCACACTTCTTTAATGCTTCTTTTTCCTTGTTGTTTTCTAGGAAAATTGTGGCCAACTGGTTGACATGGACCCATTAACAAATACTCTTTCTTTAGTTGACCTTTTGTTCTTGTGTCATATTTCTCAATTGTTTTCGAACCCTTGGGTCGGCAATAATATCACTCGAATCAAACTCAGCACAAATTTTCTTTTGTGCAATAGTATTTACATTAGATGCTGAACTTGTTCTTGCTTCAATACTTTTTTTTGGTATAGATTTAAAAAACCTCTCCACATATATAAAATTGATCAAATTAAATATATAAATAAATTGAACTAAATCATAAATTTATAAATTGCCCAATCAAGTATGTGTAACACTAAATTGGATACTTTATCCTAATCGTATTGAACTAGGTTTACACCTTAACTCATAAGTATATATATATATATATATTGACAAACATGGATAAATAACACTGTCTAAATACGAGGTTATAAGTTCTTTATCATAACTTCAACTAGTTTGCAAATACTTTAACTAGTTAGCTTATAACATTGATTTTAAATAACTATGCTATTAAACTCGAATTCTTTAGGTATGAAAGATATTATTAAGAGAGGGAGAACTAATGCCTCTCTTTGAGTTTATTTAAAATAATACTATAGCATAAATTTAATTTTTTTTTTAGAACAATAGGTTAGAATTTAATAAATAAAATAAAGGCATAATTACAATTTATCATTATTTTAAAATAAACAATTTTATCCACATGTATATTTTTAACTCATACTAGTTATATAAATATAAGTAATATTTAAATTAAAAAAATCTTATTTAATAGAATTATGATGAGTGGGATAAGTTAAAATTCAATAAGGAAAAAAAATAATTACATTTTATCATTATTATTGTTATAAATTATAGTTAAATAAATATAAATAGTATTTTAAATTAAGAAATTATTTAGAAGAATTATGATAAGTGGCCATATTTTATAAGTTTGAATTTACTATTATGAATTGATGATTATATTTTAAGCTTGTATGAATTCAATGATTATGTTGAGTGGACATAATCGCATACTATGTTTGAAATAATTTTGTTTGAATTTATTTAGATAAATTTTAAAATTTATTATTTCTTGAATTTAAAATCTTACTAATTATAAATGAAGTTTTACTTGAAAGTGATAACTAATATTTAAAATTTTTAAAAAATAATTTTTTTATTTATTAGTAAATCACAAATTCTGATTTTAATACTACTAAAATCTCTAAATTAAATAAATGATATCAGTTTACATGCCATATCTCTAAATCAAATAATCAATAATATCAATCCACATATCACATTAATCAATCTCAATTCACAAACATTTCAACAAATTTTCTAAAAAATATTTTACAAATGAAAAAAAAATTAAATAAAAAAGATTAAAAAAAAAAAGAGCTTCACCTTCATTGATCGTCAGACAGAGAGAAAAAAAAAAGTCAAAGGAGAGAAAATAGATGGGAGATTGCAACTTGCAAGTGTTGTTTATAAAAAAAAACATTTTACATTAATAGCTCTTTGAAAATGGATGCAAATGGATGAGAAGAGTGAAACAATGTTAATCAGATAGTGTAATACCCACGAACTCAGTGGATAATCATAGAAAAATATACTCGGGGTATTACTATAGTAGTAGTAAGATTTTTTTCTACGATTAATCTTGTTGAGAAACCCCAAGTGAAAAGAATAAGGACCTAAGTGTAAAAGTTTTTAAAAGATTTTGGGTTAAAGAATAAAATGAAAAGGATGGACATGAAATGTTTATGGAAACCGAGGACTGAAAGGTAGGATGGAAGGGATCTTTTTAAAATGTTGTTTTATAATCGAGGGACCACTGGATAATTTGAAAGGACCCTTTTGAGAATACTATTTCATAATTCAAGGATCATTTGGGAGTTTTTTTCAGGGACTGTTGTAGTAAGAAATTATGTTTTGAGAGACTAAAATTGAATTTCGAGTCGAAAACTTAAGTTGGAGAAAACTCTAGATTTTGATGGTTCATCTCTCTCTCT
>NW_024086619.1:0-4746 GCF_009730915.1 Dioscorea cayenensis subsp. rotundata
GAGAGTCCTCTACTAGTCGTCCAAGAATTCCCTCGTGTATAAGTTCCACAGGCCCGTGTGGATTCTCTGAATTCCTGTTTTCTCGGCGGTCGTGAGCGGTCTGCACTCTGATGCTTTGCTACAATGTTCTGCTATAGTATCCTGCCTTAATAGCTTCCCGAATCCATGCTTTCATCGGGGTAACACAAACGGGCACACCTTCACGTCGTGGATCACTTGCTTCTTTAATGACGGACAAATTGGTGTAGATCTTGTTCTATATGCATAAGTCGGAATGCTTGAGTGTGACTGCCCTTGTGCCCCTCCAAATGGTTGTGCTAACTCAAATACGAGGAGGTTGGCACACACTCTAGCATCTCACACCCGACCTATGTCTTCGCGTTTGAACCTTAGCAAGATTTCCTCCAAAATCGGTGCATTATGATCCACATTGTCTTCTTTCCTTCATACTCGGCCTCACAACCCAACCTGCACAAAAGTAACATTAAAACACACACATTAGTGTAAAAACCCAAGAAGAGTAATGCTCAACATAAGGAGACAATGCTTAGCATTAATATCACACAAGCACTTATCAATCATCATCTCTTTCCCATCTTGGAGGCTGTAGGCGGGGGTAACTTCACCGAAGTTAAATGAGGCCGAATCTAATGATCTAGAGATGGAAATTCGAGGGAAGAATCGTTATTGGGCAAGATCTTCATTGATTCCACCCTTGAGAAGCTTGGAGATGACGAGGGAAGCCGCCACGATTGCGGCATTTGTTGAAGACATCTGTGCCTTTCCCATTCCTCTTCTTGTTCTCATTGTTTGAGGGAGTTTTTATATGCATTTATCAATTGTTTTCATGAACCTATCTTTTGTAGTTTCATGCATATACGTCTAAACCCCAAGGTCACCGGACGTCTGTGAACCTTGGGGTGAACTAGTGTTATTGAATGCTTTGATTTGCTTAATGCATGTGGGTTGTTAATGGGTTAAGCTTGGTGCACTTTTATTTGTTGATCTTGTATGAGAACTCTGTATTTCAACTTCTAGGTTATACTCGGCGCGTGACCATTGCCTTGCACTAGACACACCTTGATTAATTGGGATTTATGTATGAACACGCTGTGACCATCGGGTGTTTCATACCCCTCCAACCATTAGGGCTGGACCTAGGTTGAGTTTTGCCTCTAATTTGAGATTTCCCTGTGTGAATTGTAATCATAAGAGGATTTGGCCGGAAGATATTCCGTGCCAATATTCGTATGGAATTAGGGATCATCACCGTGACCATCGGGATGATCTATCTCTAGATCTCTCTTGGCCTGAACAACCATGTGCTTAGCATTTCTATCATTCTTTGAACCCTTAGTAACCCCTGGGGGATCCACATCTGTGACTTCCCTCATTTCTTAATTTTCATCTTCTCAATTGGCCTTCTCACAATTACTTGCTTAGTTTCACTTTTGTTAGTAGCTTTAAACATCAAGTGATTTGTAGGTTAGACAATGAGAGAAAAATAAGTAAGGGTAGCTCTTTGTGCCCAGGGAATACGACCCTCTCGTGCTGGCAGGAGAGGTATTACTTGACGACACCGTGCACTTGCTGGTAGCTCATCACACACCATGAGGGTTAGATAAAGAAAGTTTGGAGAGAGTCAAGAGGTAGCAGAATATCCCCTGTCCCTATCTCTTCCGATGTGATTTATCCTATCTCCATATTCCAAGAGTTCTTTACGGTCATGATAGAGTGAAGTGCTAAGAGACAAACTCCACTACAGCATAGTTGTGCAAGCAATAGAGTGAAGCATTGAAGTAATCCTTAGTGCTAGGGCTTAATCATGACTAGGGGTCTTTCGACTGGACCAAAGGGTAAGATCTATATTAGGGAATAGGGTTTACCACTTGGAATCCCTAGAGCTTTAAGCAACCTTGCATAGTATGAAGCGTCGAAAGTATTCCTTTTCGCCAGGACATAGTGTAGTGTTAGTCATGGTTGACCTTAGGTTTGGGACTGTGTATTTTATGATTTCGACAACTCATTGAACACCGGTTAGGAGACATAATGATTAGTCTTGCACTTTAAACAATAGTCGTAGGGTGAGCAATATCTAGGTGCCCCATTTTCTATCGATTGCCTCTCCTTACTTCTATTGCGTTTCTTTCCTCTTTTCTTAATTTCTATTTGCACTAATATTGTTCACACAACTTTTGAATCATCTTCAATATAGTTAAATAGCAATACTTGTGTTTTTGAGCCCTATTCCCTGTGAGTATGACTACCTGACAGCGCCCTTTTGTTTGTGAACCGCCAGTGCACAGGTTTGTCGAAGTAATAATACCCTGGTGAGTGGGTAGTTGTATCCATATGGAATAGTGATCAGAAACACCAAGATTGCTATTTAACTAGAATGAAGATGAATTGACAATGGTGTGAACAAAGTCAATGAAAATGGAAATAAAGAAAGAAGACGAAAGAGAAATGCTATAAAAATGAGAGGAAAAGCAATCAATTGAAAGTGTGGCACCTGGACATTGGTCCCCCAAGGACAATTGCTTCTAGTGAAAAACCAACTATTATATCTCCTAACTAATGCTTAATGAGTTTTGAAAATCCTAGAATACACGGTCGCAAAATTAAGGTTAACCGTAACTACCTCTACACTATGCCCTAGCGGAGAAATCACTCAGTCTCAACACATTACACTGTGTAAAGTTACTTAAAGTTCTGGAGACTCCAAGTGATAAACCCTATTCCCTAAAATAGATCTATCCTTTTGGTCCAAGCGAAAGACCCCTAGTCACCATTACGCCCCAGATACTAAGGATTACTTCAATGCTTCACTCTGTACGAAATTCGGGTTTGTTGTCCTTTTTTATTCAAGTTTTTAGCTAGAGCATTGATTTTTCGTATTTAGTGTTGAAATTTTCCTTACTTGTAGAATACTCTCTTTGTATACCTTGGTGAACCTAAGGCCAAGCACTTTCAATATTTTCTTCATCAATGCGCAGAATGTTTTTAATGTTTGCTTGAGGATAAGCAAAAGCTTAAGTGTGGGGGAGTTTGATAAGTGCTTGTGCGATATGAATGCGAAGCGTTCATTCCTTAGGTTGAGCATTACTTTTCTCAAGTTTTTACATTAATATGTGTGTTTTTATGTTACTTTTATGCAGGTAGGGTTGTGAGGCCGAGTATGAAGGAAATAGGCCAATGTGGATCATAATGCACCTATTTTAGAGGAGATCTTGCTAAGGTTCAAACGCGAAGATATAGGTCAGGTGTGAGATGCTAGAGTGTTTGCCAACCTCCTCGTATTCGAGTGAGCACATTAATTTGGAGGGGCACAAAGGCAGTCACACTCGAACATTCTGATTTATGCATATAAGAACAAGAGATCCACCAATGTGCACATCATTGAAGAGGCAAGTGATTCACGATGTAAACGTGTACCCATTTGCGTTACCCCAATGAAAGTATGGAATTCGGGAGTATTTCCGGCATAGTACTATAGCAGGTTACTGTAGCAGCCCGGCCGAAAAACCAGAGAAACAGAGAATCCACACGGGCGTGTGGAAATTATCCATGCCCGTGTAGAAATTCCACCATGGAAATTCCACAAGGGCGTGTGACATCATACACGCCCGTGCAGTCGCCCAATTCTAGCCCTATTTAAAGCCGATTTCAGCCCCGATTTTGGTATTCTTTTCTCCATCTTTTCCATAACTTGTCGGCTAGGGTTTTGAGGGGTTTTAGCCAAGGTTTTGGAAAAGTTCTACGGCTCCGACATCGTGATTCCATTAGGAAGAAGGTTGGTAGGGGAGCTTCGATCGAGGCGTATCCTATACCGGATGAAGGAATCTTTGGACGACGAGTAGAGGACTCTCCACAAGACCATCGACACGACCATCGAGGGGGTTTCTTTATGGATTCATTGTTTTTACATTCGATTTCTTTGATTGTATTAAGCTCCATGGAGAGCTAAACCCCTAGTGGGTGCTTGGATGATTGTGAACCCTAGGATGTATTCATTTCATTGAACTTCTTTATTATGCTTTCAATAAATTGATGTTTATTGTGAGTTCCAACCTTGAATGCTTGATTGTGTGAACATTTCCCCTAGAGTGACACTAGGGTTAAGGGTTCTTGTTGGTAACTTTGTGAGTGAGTGACACACCACTAGCGTTAGACAAAGCTAGGTTGGAAAGGGTTGAGAGGGTGAGTCGAGAGGTACAGGAGCGTCCCCTTTCCCCTCCGGCGTGATAGATTCTACCTCCGTTCCTTGAGTTCTTTGCGGCCATAATAGAGTGAGTGGTCTAAGGGATGAACCTCCGCTGGGGCCTAGTTGCGCATGCAATGGAGTGAAGCGTTGAGAGGATCTTAGTATCTAGGGCTTAATTGTTGCTAGGGACCTTCCGCCTGGACCAAAGGGTTAGGTCTACATTTAGGAAGAGATTTATCACTTGGAATCCCTAGAGTTCATTGCAACTCTATGCGAGTGCGAGGTGTTGAGATTGTTCGATTTCTCCTTCGGGACATGTATAGAGTTAGGCATAGTTGACCTTAGATTTGGGACTATGTATGTAAGGATTTCCACGACTCACCATTGCAATGATTAGGAAGCAAAATAGAGAGTTCTTGCACTTGAAGCGATTATCCTAGGTGAAGCATTATCCGAGTGCCCCATCTTTATCGATTGCCTTACCCTCTTCTTACTTTTTGCTCTTTCACTTGTTGATTTTTATTGTTGAGAATTGAATCAAT
>NW_024086620.1:0-16549 GCF_009730915.1 Dioscorea cayenensis subsp. rotundata
TGGCGGCTAGGGTTTTCCTTTAATGAGATCTGAAGAGAAAAAAGAAGGGAAAAGAGGAGGGAGACAGGGAGACAGGGAGACAGGAAGAGAAAGAGAAAAAGATGGATGATAGGCTGCTTGCCCACCACTCTCTTGCTTAACAAAATATATACTCCAATACAACCACTACTACCAGTGTCTTGTGCCTCACGCTACCACTAGCTATTAGTTAAGGATTACAATCATTCTAATCAATATGGTATACTAATTGTATTGTAATTCCTTTGCTTCATCCCATGATAAAATCCCCAAAAGCAGCGTTACATTTGTCGACCCTACGATTGCTCCTCTGCGACTGTTGTCTTGTTGATTTGTTGACCCGAGCATATCCTTGGCAGCCCGTTCCTTGTTGACCGTCACTTGCTCCACGGATCCTCATTGAGCGCTACATTAGCCGCCCTCTACGAACCCGATCGGTCCTCAAGTCGAAAATCTGGGAAATTCTGACGAAGATCCTATGCAGCTACCCAAGTGGCCTCGACAACTGAATGATGCTCCCACTGCACCACATGTTGCCGCACCGGTTGTCCCCGGATTAGAACTAAACGGGAACGCAGAACAGCTAGTGGTTTGAAAATCGGCTGATTTTCCTTGAACTCCGTCGGTAGTGGGAGTTGCTGAATGGATGGATCTCCACGACAGAGTTTGAGTTTCGAAATGTGAAAAACATCATGCAATTGTGCCATCTCTGGCAATTCGAGGCGGTAAGCAACGGTGCCAATTTTTTCCAGGATTTGAAAGGGACCAAAGAAGCGTTTGGATAGTTTGTGAGACGGTTGTTGAGTGAGTGACCGTTGCCGGTTTGGCTGGAGCTTCAAAAAGACCCAGTCTCCCACTTTAAAAGAAGCATCAGTGCGTTTAGCATCAGCTTGACTCTTCATACGGTTTTGGGCTCGGCGGAGATTTTCCTTGAGAGTAGCAAGAGCATGACTGCGATCAGACAGAAGACTATGAACAGCATCCACTGTCGTGTCCGTTCCCACATAATCCAATAGTGTAGGTGGTGATCTACCATAGACGGCTTCATAAGGAGACATTTGAATGGAAGAATGATAAGCCGTATTGTAATGCTACTCGGCCCAGGCCAGTAGGTGGTACCACTGTTTGGGATGATCACCGGCAAAACAACGCAGGTAATCCTCGAGGTATCTGTTGACAATCTCGGTTTGGCCATCCGATTGCGGATGATAGGCACTACTCATAGAGAGTTGAGTGCCCTGTAACCTGAATAATTCTCGCCAAAGCTGGCTCATGAATAACGGGTCTCTGTCAGAAATCATCGAGGCAGGAACACCATGAAGGCGTATGATGTCACGCACAAAGAGTTCGGCGACTTGTAAAGCTGTAAAATGTGATGGTAATGCACTGAAATGTGCTTGTTTGGACAAGCGATCTACCACCACGAGGATGACAGTCTTGCCAGCTGAGGACGGAAGATGTGTGATGAAATCCAGGGAGATTGATTCCCAAATCTTGCCTGGAATGGGAAGAGGCTGTAGCAACCCTTGAGGAGCCCGATTAAATGGCTTCACCGTTTGACAAATTCTGCAAGCAGCGATATAGTCACGCACATCTTGTTTAAGAGTTGGCCAGAAAAAAGTACCTGCCAGTCGATGATATGTTCGACGAATTCCGGCATGACCTCCTACTGGGGTATTATGGTACTCCGATATCAAGAGCTGCTGTAAGGGTCCATTGGATAGCACCATAATTCGTCCTTTAAAAAGGGCCACCGGATCTCGAATGGAGTGATCTGGATATTCTGCAGAATGTTGCCGAATAGATTCCAATAAAGACTTCAGAGCCGGATCTTCTTTGTAAGCATAATGTAAGGCCTGCCACAATGCCGGGAGCGGTCGGGTAACAGCCATAACAGCCAGCTGGGGTTTCTCATCACCAGGAAGACGGGAAAGAGCATCGACAGCCGATTATTGCTTGCGGGTTTATACACAATGTCGAACTCAAAGCCAAGAAGTTTAGTAAGCCATTTATGCTGCTCAGGCGTTTGAATTGTTTGATGCACGAGAGATCGCAAGCTCTGATGATCCGTATAGATGACAAAACGACCTCCCAATAGATATTGTCGCCATCGTCACACAGCCTCAGTAATAGCATACATTTCTCGAGCATACGCAGAGGAAGCTTGTAGTCGAGGTGTGAGAGCCTTGCTGAAATAAGCAATGGGGTGCTGGTCTTGTAAAAGCACTGCTCCAATTCCCTTTGCGGAGGCATCAGTCTGTACCTCAAAGGGCTTGTCAAACCTGGGTAGATGAAGGACAAGTGTGGAGATGAGTGCTTGCTTGAGCGGCTCAAATGCAGCGGTTGCCGCAGGTGTCCAAATGAAGGCCTGTTTTCGAAGCAAGTCAGTCAGTGGAGCTGCAATTCGTGCATGCTGCGGAACAAATCTCATGTAATAACCGGTTAAACCCAAGAATCCGCGCAGCTGACACACATTGGAGGGAAGGGGCCAATCTTGGACTGCTTGGATCTTCTCAGATTCTACAGCGACTCCCTCAGCAGAAATACGATGCCCCAAATACCCCAAGCTGGTGCACCCAAACTCATATTTACTCAACTTGGCAGAGAGCTTGTGGTGGCGAAACATATCAAACACTTGTTGGAGATACTGCAGATGCTCCATCCAAGAAGGGCTATAAATGAGAACATCATCGAATAAAACCAGCACAAATCGGCGCAACATAGAGCGAAACACAGAGTTTATCAAAGATTGAAAAGATGATGGAGCATTTGACAGCCCAAAGGGCATTACAAGAAATTCGTAATGGCCCTCATGCGTCCTAAATGCCGTTTTCTCAATGTTGGCGGGGTGAATGCGGACCTGATGATAACTAGAGCGGAGGTCCATCTTGGAGAACACCCGAGCACCAGCAAGCTCATCAAGTAGCTCCTCTACTGTCGGAATGGGAAAACGGTCACGGACGGTAACCGCATTCAAGGCACGGTAGTCAACACAGAATCGCCACGTTCCGTCCTTTTTTTGACAAGGATGACCGGCGAAGAAAACGGACTTGTACTCAGTCGTATGATCCCTTCTTTCATCATTCCACCGACCAACTGTTCAATTTCAGTCTTCTGATTATGTGGGTAGCGGTAAGGTCGCACGTTCACCCGGGAGGTGTTAGCTAGGAGAGGGATACGATGATCAAACTCTCGCTCGGGTGGAAGACCAGTAGGAGCTGCAAAAATATCATAATAAGACATTAGTAATGTATGCAGGTTGTCAGTGAAGGCCCTAGGAGCCGTGTTGTCAACACTCGCTAGTGACGCTGGGGTAGTATCAGAATCCGCGGTCAAGATGACAGATAAATGAAAATATTGACTGCCCTGTTGGCCCCGAGCATCACGCCTCAATGAGACTAGAGAAGTAATATCAGCGCGAGTGTTAGGCATTCCATGCAATCAAACACGCTCACCATTGTGAACAAACTCCATCCGAGTTCTTTTGTAATCAAGCAGGGGTTGGTCCCACATCGGGACAAGCCAATGAACCCCTAAGCCAATGTCACTCCCAAACACGGAAGGAGTAAAGAGATCAACAGGGGAAGATAGCTTCGCCAAGGTGTAGCGGCACTTGAAGACATTCACTCCCACACTGGAGCTGTGCGCCATTACCAACAGTGACATTCAAGTGTGGTGCGGCCTGCACAGTTAATCCCAAGTGTGGCGCTCGGTAGTGATTGAAGGAAGTTATTGGTTGATCCCCATCGATCAACACAGTCACCACTTTGCCATTAATCTTTCCAGCAAGTTTCAGTGTCGAGGGAACTAAAGCTCCCACGAGTGCATGAAAAGATATCGCGGTACCTCACTTGCTACTGCCTCGTCAGGCGGTAATGCGGCCTCTACCGCTAACGATGGGTGAATCAGGGGCTCTAAAAACTTCACCATGGAACTGCTCGTCATCATCAACCAGGAGGCATAAGAATTGGGGGGTTTTACAACGGTGGCCACGAGTAAAAGGGGAATCACAATTGAAACACAACCCTCGTTCCCCGCCAAGAAGCCATCTCGGCGGGGTAAGCAGCTTAATTGGAATAGGATGCGAGGTTGTCTGGTATTGCAGTGACCCGAGTGGGTGTATTTGCCACATGAGCGACATTAAAGGGGCGGAAGGAGCAAACGCGGTGGCCCGAGCGTACCACGACCCAGCGTTGCACTTATCTTCCACGATCTTAGCTAGCCCCATGGCATCCTCAAGCGTCTCTGGCTGCAAGATGTATAACTCGCGCTGAATGTCGTCGCGCAGTCGGATAAGAAACAATTCAACAAGCTACTGGGTCGCAACCCAATAATCCTCGTGGATAAGCACTCAAAATCAGACATATATGCAGTGACAGAGGATTGTTGCTTAAGTTTATAAAGACGAGCTTCATGATTAATAAATTTGGATGGCCCAAACCTTATCTCCGCCAGACGGACAAAGGCTTCCCTGGTCGTCAATGGATTGATTGTTTTTTAATTTATTGTACTAATTTTATTAATTTAGTTTATTGAGTTAATTTAAATTTAATTTTTTTTGTTAAATATGATTGAAATAACATCATTTATAATGGAATGATACGTTTTTGACTTTTGATCCGAAATCAAAACAAAAAAAAAGTAAGTGAGACTTCCTCCTTTAAATAGCTCTTTGTAATGTTTCCATATATAGTGGCGGGGAAAAATTAGGAAGTGACCGGTCAATGGAGCACGAGAAAGAAGGTGGTTCTTTGTATGATAGGATGGTCGAAAGGTCCAAGGGTTGAGTCGAGTGAAGAGAGAGAACCAACTCCAAGGAAGCAACAAAGGAAGTGGGGTAGAGCCAAGGAGCGTGGGGTGGGGATCGGGGTTTCAAAGGAAGAAATGATGGAGGATTGACACGTGGGCGCAAGAGAAAAGAGGGTCCCAAGGAAGTATGAAGACTTTGTCTTAGGGCATGGGCGATCAATATATAAGGAGAGATAGTAGGCTGGGTGGGGATACTTTTGGGAAACCTTTGTAGTGGCCTTGTTCTTCACAAGGAGGTGCGTTCTTCTTCTTCTGGTGAAGGAGAGGGAAGTTGTGTCTTGTGTGTTGTGTATGTGGTGTGTTGTATGTAATCTCCCTAGGAGTGTATGAATGTTATCCTAGAGAGAGTATGTGGAAGGTGTTGTATTTTGTAAGATTAGAGGCCTAGTGGCTGCTAATATGGTGAAATCTGTAACCTCCTTATTGAAATCTAAGTAAAAGGGCCGTGAAAGGCTCTTGGAGGGTGTTGATTGTGTTGTGGTGTGTGTCGAGAGTTCTTGCATCTATTACATTGGTGCTTTCGTCGTTCACACCTCCACATGGCGGAGTCAACTCGGCTTAAAGAACTTGCAGCTAAAATGGACACCATTTTGACAATGCTAGACCAGCGCGAGGAGAAAATGAAGGGGTTCGAACAATCTCTCACTAGTTTGTCACAACGTATGGACAACTACCACAATGCTCAAACCTCATTAGCAATACAACCCCAAGGTACACCAGACGTGCACACTGAGCTCCCAGACGCGCACACGGAGATCCCACAACAACTATGTGCGGTTCGGATCGACTTTCGTGGTTTGATGGTTCGGGTGCCATGCACTGGTTATACCGAGCGGAGCAGTTCTTCAATTTTTACGACATACATGATCCATATCGGGTCAAGATGGCATCTATCCATCTGGATGGAGAGACTATTCCTTGGTTCCAAATGCTCCAAAAATCAGGTGTGTTTTCAACATGGGCCTCATTTGCTAGTGCCGTAGAAGCTACTTACGGACCCTCCTTATTCGAGTGTCCAAGGTATGCACTCTTTAAACTTCGGCAAACGGGAACGGTGTCCCAATATTATTCCTTTTTCACATCCCTTGCCAACAGAGTGGAAGGGTTATCACAAGCAGCACTTTTAGACTGCTTCATCAGTGGTCTCCATCATGACATCCAACGAGAGATGATTCCATGGCAACCCGATTTAATCTCAAAAGCAGTTTGGTTGGCTAAACTTTTTGAATACAAATACCTTGCCCCACACCAAGGTACCAGCCAAAACAACTCTGCAGACACATACCTATCATCATAAAGAACCTCCACACCATTACCAATGATCAGCAGGCCAATGCTTCCACAGCTTCCAGCACCAACCAGCCATCCACCAACTGACAACACCATCAAACCACAACATCAAAGCCCGTCAAAAAGAATCTCTTTTACTGAAATGCAGATACGAAAGGCTAAAGGCCTTTGTTTTAATTGTGATGAAAAGTACTCTCCTCAACACAAATGTCCCAATAAAAGGCTATTACTACTCTCATGGGATGATCAACACAATGAAGAATCGGAGCTTCCCATTCTGCTGGAGCCTGATAACACAGAGGAACTCGAGTGATCACTTCATAGTTTATCGCTTAATGTAATGCATAGTATGGCATCTGCAGGCACCATGAGATTCATGGGCGACCTCCATGGCAAGCAAGTGCACATCCTCCTTGATGGCGGCAGCGATGAAAGTTTCATCCAACCTAGGCTCGCACACTTCTTACGGTTGGAAGTCCTTCCGGCACCATCTTCCCGGGTTCTCGTCGGCAATGGCCAGAGCTTGGAGGTCGAAGGACGTGTGGAACACCTTCACGTCACTGTTCAGAAACATGATCTAGAATTCAGTGCTTACCTACTACCTGTCAAAGGTGCAGAAATTATCTTGGGCGCCGCATGGTTAACCATGCTCGGACCTCACATTGCTGACTACAGTACACGCACCATACACTTCACCCACCAGAGCAATCTCATCACATTGCATGGTATTCACCAATACCAACCTCTCCACATGTCTCTTCACCAACTTCAAAGAATGCAGTCCACTAATGCCATTGCAGCTTACTTTACTCTCACCCCAATAGAGGACACTGGGCCATCAACCATGTCACACCAACAGGACATATACTCCTCCCTACCTACTGACATACAACTCGCATTACACTACAACAAATTTGTCAATTAAGGACATTCATAATAATGTCACTATATAACATATTTTTGTCACTAAAAATATTTTGTGACGTTTTTTTGCCGTCACCACGTGTCGTCGCCTAATCTCCGTCGCTAAAGGGTTAATGTGACAATTTACATGGTTGTCACGCAATCATAACTTTTATATGACACAATTGTGACATGTCACAAATTTGATACTTAACTGTGACATTTATTGTTGTCACTGAATATTATGATAATTTGTCATAAAATGTTATAAATTGTCGCGAAATATGAAGTAAAATTTTGGAATTTTGTGACATTCTTCTTATCATCACATGATACGTGACGGAAATTTTTGTTACGTATTGTACTACAAAAGTGTCATAAAATGCTATAAATTGTCACTAAATATGAAGTAAAATTTTTAAATTTTGCGACATTATTCCAATGATCACATAATAAGTGATGACAATGCTTGTCGTGTATTGTACAACAAAAGCGTCATAAAATGTTATAAATTGTCACTAAATATGAAGTTAAATTTTAAAATTTTGTGACATTATTCCATTGATCGCATAATACGTGACGAAAATATTTGTCGCATATTGTACTACAAAAACGTCATAAAATGTTATACATTGTCACCAAATATGAAGTAAAATTTTGAAATTTTGTGACATTTTTCTAATGATCACATAATAAGTGACGCAAATGTTTGCCACATATTTTACAACAAAAGCGTCATAAAAAATATGATAGTTAGTAATTGGAGGTTATTTTAGTAATGATTACAGTTTGTCGCTAATTAAAAATATTTTTGTAATTAAATTAAATTTTTATTTGATTAAGTGTGACGAAAATATAAATGTCACAACAAAAAAATATTTTATGACATGTATAGTTATTAAAAACTGTCACAAATTAATGTTATATAATGTCATAAAAAATTGACTATAATATCATTCGTGATACTTTTATAATGTCACATATTAATTTTTTGGCGATGTCACAATTAATTGAATATCATCTTATTCTTGATAATTTTTAAATTTCACAAACTATTTTGTTTTTGTGACACATGTAGTTTTGAAAATTTAACAAATTAATATTTTATAATGTCAATTATAAAAAAAAAAATATTTTTTTAATAAAAATGTCAATATTAAATAATACTATGATACAAATACATATTAAAGGCATTGTATTATTATAAGTAATTTGTCAAATGTATCATAAGTAAATAAAATAAATATTTTAATTCAAAATAATAATATCAATAAGTAACATGGACTAACAAACTGAAATATCATAATATGTCCTAATGACATTAAAAACTTAGAGCTTTTAAAGATGCATATCAAACTAGATAATTTCCTGTAGCCTCCATTCAAACTCTTAGTTTAAATCTTGTGTAGATGGTACTTCTGTCGAATTAGAGCTTGTCTCATTATGACCTTGAATCAATAATTTTAACAAATAAATGATAATATTAATTCATAACAAGTGTAAATTTTAAAAAAAAGTTGAACTTTAAAGTAGACAAGGAAGTTTAATTATGCATATACCTGAAAATTGAGGAATGGGCACTTGGATTCCAGCAGCTAATAAAGCTTCAGTCATAGCTTGCATTTGATTTCGAATCACGTCATAATTTGACTTATATTGTTGGAGCTCATCTTGTGTCTCTGTAAGAGTTTCTTTTAACTTAGCAAAGCTGGCATTTGATACTTTTTCAATAGGCTTAGGTCCATATCCAAGTCCTTTAATGTATCCTGAGGTAGTACCAAGTACTTCATCAACTATTGCATCAATGTTTTCTTGTTGTGATCCTTCTTCGCCAAGTGATGCTAATTTTTCCTCCATCATTTCCTAAGATTAAAAAGAAATATTAACTAACAAGCAATCTTATTAAAAAAATAAATAAATTCTTCTTGTGAAAGATCTTACATAAGCTATTTGAGCCTCAGATGTTGACCATCCTTTACTCTCTGAATAGTGAGTCGACTTGAAAAAATCCATCCTATTTGGTTCTTGATCATCCTTACGCTATATAGTTCCAAAATTACTAAACTTACATAGAATTAATCATTCTAACAAAAATTGACAGTTAAATAATGTACAAAAACAATAATAATTTACCAAAAGCAAAGCGACTTGCAACAAAATGCCCTCGATCCTTGATTATGAGTAAACTTTATCTGCTTGTCTAGCCCTTTGGTTGATTTTCACACCTCCTCTTTATTTTTTTAATGAATGAAAAAAACAAATATAGTCATGATATACACAATTATAAAAAAAGAAAATCAAACCCACTATTATTTACTTCATCATAATTTTATATTAAATAAAACTTTTTTAGTAAAAAAATAAAAAAATCATATGGTGTAAATTAATTAGTAAATGGATAAGAAATAATACCTTGTATTTGGGATCACTAAATAAATTACAGAGATCTTCCCAGTTTTCTTTCGTCAAATGGAACTTTGGAGGATTACTTTGGCGTGCCATTTCATCATTCGGAAAACTTTTAATTATTAATATCATTACACAATTTAATATTTATTTATGATAATAATATATTTTCATTATTAATTATTTTTTTGTTATAAAATTGCATGTCACAAAAATTAATTAATAAATGGAAAAATTAAAATTATCATTGATGGTACACATTAGTATTAGTGACATTATATTAAATTTTTGTTTTGAATAAGACATTTTGGAATTCGTAATAACAAAAATAATATTAATTGCCTAATATATTTGCCACTCAATATTCCATTCATTGCATAAGTATTGTTGTTTATGTCATTTAATACTTATATCTTCTAATAATAATAATAAATATTTCATTAAAAAAAAAGGAAAATATTAGTTGCAGAGAGTTAATATCATTAAATTAATCAACAAGTACCTAATGTAATTTTTTTTGTGACAATAATATAATGACATTATTAGTTATATTTTTGTGACAAATCTGCCTAGTCACAACAATTAATTTAGATAAATGACAAAATTAAAATTGTTATTAATAGTACACATTATTATTAGTGACATTATATTAAATTTTTATGTCAAATAAGATACTTTAGAATTTGTCACAAAAAAACATATTATTAATAACATGATATATTTGTCATCGAATATTTAAGTTGTCACTAAAAAAATATTTCTCTCCATCTTCAATTGGTTCGAAGATTTTGGCGCGAGTTTTTGTGATATTATCATATGACAATTTAAAATATTGTCACATAAAATACTTGTTTTAAGGAAGTGAGCGACAAAATAATGTTTGTGTCACGTTATGTCCATTCTTGTGACAAAAATCTAATGCGTCACAATATAATTTGTCACTAATTGGCAAATTTGTTGTAGTGTTACCACCCTCCATACCTTCTGATATCCAACACCTGCTTCACCAATACAAGCATATTTTCACCATACCCACAGAACTTCCACCATCCCGAACCTGCAACCACAGAATCCAACTCGTCCCTGACACATCACCAGTCAAGGTTCGTCCATACCGCTACCCTCATAATCACAAGTCAGAGATCGAAAGAATGGTCAAGGAAATGTTGCAATCTGGCTTGATTGAACACAGCACCAGCCCCTTCTCTTCCCCTGTTTTACTGGTGAAGAAGAAAGATGGTATATGGCGGTTCTGCACTGACTATCGAGCTCTCAACGCCATCACCATTAAGGACGCCTTTCTGATCCCAACAGTGGACAAACTGCTGGACGAGTTGCATGGTGCTGCTTACTTTTCCAAGTTGGACCTTCAGTCCGGCTACCACCAAATCCTTTTGCACCCCGACGACAAGCACAAAACTGCATTCCGAACACATCACGACCACTTCCAATGGCTCGTGATGCCCTTTGGCTTATCCAACGTGGC
Source organism: Dioscorea cayenensis subsp. rotundata (assembly GCF_009730915.1). Taxonomy (NCBI): domain Eukaryota; kingdom Viridiplantae; phylum Streptophyta; class Magnoliopsida; order Dioscoreales; family Dioscoreaceae; genus Dioscorea; species Dioscorea cayenensis. The sequence goes on from NW_024086620.1 coordinate 10,913, forward strand.
AGCAACATTCCAATCCCTCATGAACTCTATATTTCAAACAGCCTTCAGAAGGTATGTCCTTGTCTTCTTTGATGATATCCTTATTTACAGTCCTTCTTGGACTAAACATCTGTAGGACCTTGAAGAGGTTCTTTCTACTATCCACAAACACAAGCTATTTGCCAAGCTTTCAAAATGCATGTTCGGCCTACAAGAAGTTGAATATTTGGGCCATATCGTCTCAGTAAACAGGGTCATCCCATTGCCTTCCATTCTAAGAAACTGACGCTAATCATGGAGAAACAGTCAGCATATGTTCGTGAATTATATGCTCATATGGATGCAGTACAGAAATTCTGGCACTACCTTATCGGCCACAAGTTCATTGTGCGGACCGACCAACAAGCTCTCCGCCACCTCACCAACCAGGCCATACAAATGCCAGAACAACAAAAGTGGTTGCCCAAGCTCTTAGGGTTTGATTTCACCATTGAATATCGTCCCGACAAAGATAACCTGGCTGCCGACGCATTATCCAGATGCTGCACTCTCACATCATCCACTACTCACTGCTTGCTTTTACAACAAATAAGGTCTCTCCAGCGAGAAGATCCGATGATTGCCTAACTCATCCAACAATTACAAACTGGTTGCCAAGTCCACCCCAAGTACTCTTGGCGCCATGATCTTCTCTGGTGCAACGACAAAATATATGTTCCAGACAACAAGATCATTCGGGAGCAACTCTTATATGAATACCATTCAACCCATATGGGCGGACATGCAGGCACCATACGCACATATGCGCGACTAGCTCAACAATTCTACTGGCCCGACATGCGCAAAGCAGTTAATGATTTTGTCCGTTCCTGCAGTATATGCCAACAGGCGAAGGAATCTCATTTGCACCCGGGTGGGCTCCACGAACCTCTTCCGGTGCCTCAGCAAATCTGGGAAGAAATTTCAATGGATTTCATTGTTGGTCTTCCCAAGTCCAAGAGTTATTCTGTCATCTATGTCATCGTCGACCGACTTTCCAAGTACGAGCACTTTATTCCAATGAAGGAGGATTTTTCTAGCACTACTGTGGCTGAAATTTTTATTGCTCATATTGCCAAACTCCATGGAATACCGAAATCCATCGTGAGTGATCGCGATAAAGCTTTCATAAGTCGTTTTTGGCAATACCTCTTCAAGTGCATGGGCACTAATCTTGCAATGTCGACGGCCTACCATCCTCAGTCAGATGGCCAAACCGAGGCATTAAATAAATGTCTCGAACAATATCTGCGTTGCTTTGCATCTACAAATCCCAAGCTGTGGGTTGACATGTTACCATGGGCCGAGTTTTGGTATAACACCGCCATCCATACTAGCACTGGTTTCTCACCATTCAAGGTTGTGTACAGCAGAGATCCTCCCCAGTTGCTACCATACTCACCCAATGACAATGACCCCCCAGCCGTTGCTACACTACTACAACAGCGGGACCAAATCCTGCACCACCTCAAAACCAATCTTGCCAAGGCTCAGGCATGAATGAAGCACTTCGCCAATACCAAACGGCAAGAAGTCAACTACAACGTGGGTGCTTGGGTTTATGTCAAGCTACAGCCATTTAAACAGCATTCGCTAGCACTTAGCCGCCACACCAAGATAGCAATGCGATACTTTGGTCCCTTTGAAGTGATACAACGCGTTGGCCCAGTCGCGTATAAACTCAAATTGTCAATCGAAGCCCATATTCACCCAGTATTCCACGTATCCCTCTTAAAACCATGTCATGATGATCACTCAAAGACACATATTCCAATTCCACTTGTTACAACAGGTCTTGCAATACATAGAAATCAAAAGAAGCAACCATTGGGTTCAACAGGTCCTTGTCAAATGGGAGGGCCTCACTGATGACGACAATTCGTGGGAAGACCTCCAACCTTTGCAACAACACTACCCACACTTGGACCTTGGGGACAAGATCGATTTTTCATTGGGTGGGGGAATGTAATGTTTCCATATATAGTGGCGGGGAAAATTAGGAAGTGACCAGATCAATGGAGCCCACGAGAAAGAAGGTGGTTCTTTGTATGATAGGATGGTCAAAGGTCCAAGGGTTGAGTCGGAAGTGAAGAGAGAGAACCAACTCCAAGGAAGCAACAAAGGAAGCGGGGTAGGCCAAGGAACGTGGGGTGGGGATCAGGTTTCAAAGGAAAAAAATGATGGAGGATCGACACGTGGGCGCAAGAGAAAAGAGGGTCCCAAGGAAGTATGAAGACTTTTTCTTAGGGCATGGGCCAGTCAATATATAAGGAGAGATAGTAGACTGGTGGGGATACTTTTGGGAAACCTTTGTAGTGGCCTTGTTTTTCACAAGGAGGTGGGTTCTTCTTCTTCTGGTGAAGGAGAGGGAAGTTGTGTCTTGTGTGTTGTGTATGTGGTGTGTTGTATGTAATCTCCCTAGGAGTGTATGCATGTTATCCTAGAGAGAGTGTGTGGAAGGTGTTGTATTTTGTAAGATTAGAGGCCTAGTGGCTGCTAATCTGGTGAAATCTGTAACCTCCTTATTGAAATCTAAGTAAAAAGGCCGTGAAAGGCTCTTGGAGGGTGTTGATTGTGTTGTGGTGTATGTCGAGAGTTCTTGCATCTATTACACTCTTCTATTAATCAAGAATAAGTTTCATGTGCCATTTTACTTTCCAATATCCTCAATTAAGTTCCACTAATCAAAGGGTTCACTTAAATGACTATATATTCTCGTTTGTCTAACTCTTACAATAATGAAAAAGTAGAATAAATTTGAGAGAAAAATAATTATAAAAGTTTTTTGAATTTTTTTAAATTAATAATTTTTGTGGAGTAGATCAATGAATAAAAGTTTTTGAGAATATGATTAATTTCGCTTTCCAAACTAATTTTTTGAATAAAATACCATGCGAACCACTGAGAATATCAATTCAACAATAACGAAACCATATTATCTTCAATAATTTTTTGTTATATATATATATATTCAATGCTAAAATAAATCATTTTATCAAATTTGTGGTAACTTAAATTTAAAATATGAATAAATGAAAAATGAGGTTGAAATGAAGAATAAATTTCACATTACCGCATGGTTGGTTAAGAAGTACTTCAGAAGTCATGAAAATCTGTGAATGCTACTTCTTTGGAGTGTAATTACCATGGTTTCTTGTATTTGGGTTGCTTGGCAGTTGACAGTGTAATTCCGATTACCACCTCTCATGGAGATTAAATTACCCCTTTTATTTTTCTTTCTTTTAACCCTTAGCTTATGTCACGTAATTTAACTTCATATTTTCATTTTCTTTGAAGTGGCAAAGTGACATGAAATGAAAAAGTGGAGAAAGTGCTGCTTTATAAAAGGGGGAAATACCATTACTTCTAATATTTCTAATGTTAATTTAATGGATACTTTTCTATAGTAACCACTTCTTCATTTTCAATATTTATTTATCAGAAAATGAGATCACTTCAACATGGAGTTTTGGTATCATTTTTTTTTAATAAAAATGAGGAAGTCAAAATAAATGAATATGTAAATAAATAAAATGGTATTTGGAAAAAATCAAGGTTCAAATCTAAAAAAAAAAATTTAGAAAATGACAACACATGCCACAAGAAAGTTAAAGGTTGAATGTTGAAAGAGCAATGAACAACCACACGTTTACATTCAATGTTTCTACACATACATGTTACATGCATGCATGGGTGCAACAACAAAAAAGAGAGTGTGATCCCAACAACTTTCCATGGATACTAACAATAATATCAAAGACCAAGTTATGTGTGACGTGGAGAGTGTTCGCTAACATCCCCCCACAATTGGAGTGTGGCTCAGTAACACATTCACACTAGCTTTAAACTTGGAGAAGGCAACCGTGGAGAGTGCCTTGGCGAAAATATCAATGAACTGTGTTGTAGACGGAACATAAAGAACACAGACTTTTCCAAGGGCTACGCTTCCTGGACGAAGTGGAGATCGATCTCCACATGCTTTGTACATTGGTGTTGCACCAGATTAGAAGAAAGGCAGCATGCGGAGACATTGTCACAATACACAACGAAGGCTCAAGGTAAAGGTTGGAGCAATTCGATTAGCACCTGCCATAGCCAACAAGCTTCAATGACGGCATTTGCAACTCCTAGATATTCAGCTTCGGCACCAGAGTGGGAAACTGTGTATTGTCTTTTGGAAGACCAAGAAACGAGATTGTTACCTAGAAACACACAGAACCCTGAAGTGGATTTGATTGTATCCGGGCAACCCGCCCAATCGACGTTCAAGTATACTGTGAGAGTATGAAAAGAGGTGGAGTAAAGCTACAGACCATGGTTAATAGTACCTTTGATGTAGCATAGGATCCATTTGATGAGCTGGATGAATAAGAAAACTTGTTGGATGACATAGGATATGTCGGGTGAGTAAAGTGAGGTATTGTAGGGCACCAGTGAGATTGTGGTATTTGGTGGATCTTGGGTAGGGGAGCCGCAAGAAGCAGATAGCTTGGAGCGTGTATCATTCGGAGGGGAATAGGGATTACAATGTTGCATGCTAGCACAGTGTAGAATTTCCGAAATATAGTTGTGCTGGGATAGGAAGAGACCTTTGGAATTTCTGGTTACTTGCTAGCCAAGGAAGTGACAGAGATCACCAAGGTCGGACATTGCAAATTTCTGGCTCAAGGAAGCAATAAAACAATGAAGAATCGTAGGTGTGGAGGTTGTGAAAAGAATATCATCTACATAAACAAGTAAATAAGCAAGGTCGGTGCAGCGGCGGTAGATGAATAAAGAAGAATCTGATTTTGAGGAGGTAAAATCTAGAGCAGTAAGAAAGCCAGTGACATGCTAGAACTAGTAACGCGATGCTTGTTTCAGCTCATATAAGGACTTATTTAGGTGACAAACAAGGTTGGGTGAGAGGAATCTTCAAAGATGGAAGGTTGTTGGCAATATATGGTTTCGGAGAAAGTACCGTGGAGAAAAGCATTCTTGATGCCGAGTTGATGGACCGGGCTAGAGTTGGTGACGGCTATGCTGAGGACCACCCGAATGGTGGTGGGTTTCACAACCATGCTAAAAGTCTTATTGTAGTCTATACCGGGCTTAGAGCTGTCAAATTTGGCTGGTTGGGTTGGTCATTTGTAGGCCCGTTTGGAAGCAGGCCTAAACAGATCAATCTGTTTGGGTTATGGTCCTCTGCGGGGCGGGGCGGGTGGGCTTTGGACGGGCTAGCCCACCCCTTTAATTTATTAAAAAAAATATTTTGTTAAAAGATTAAATGAATTGAAATTCAGCCGTCCCTCTTTCTCACGAATCTCACCCTAATTGATCCATCCTTCACCCACTGCCACCCAAGTCCGCCATATCTCCATCCTTCATCACCATCACCGGCATCATCTCCCTTCATTCCCACCGCCCAGTGGCCACCGATCAACCCACTGCTACCCCTACACTCCCTATCCCTGTGAAGAGCTCTCGAATTCCAAAGTCTAAACCCCACTCCTCTTCCTATCTCTCTCTCTCTCTCTCTCTCTCTCTCTTTCTCTCTCTAGTCACTGGCTTTCTCATGAATCTCTCTCTCACTGTCTCACAGGATAATCTAAAGGAGGAGATCAACTCACAAGGCAATCA